>NC_080060.1:11278916-11338916 GCF_026212465.1 Amaranthus tricolor | reverse complement strand
GGCTTTTCTGAAAGATCTAGGCTCTTTATATAAGAGGTCTTGGGAAATTTGACTACCTTTAGCAGTTGATGCAAAATGTTGTACAAAATTGCACCAATGTGAGTTAGCTTTAGCATAAACATAATCTTGCAAAGAAGTGGGTGCTTTGGTAATCCTCCTTGTTCTTCTAGGGCTGTTAGCCTTAGAATTAGGATGTAAGCTAGTTTTAGTTTTTGTTCTAGGTGTTTGTTCTTTCTTATTTGAACAATCAGGGATTTGTTCAGATAATTTTTCATTGCTAGAAATAGGTAAGAAAAATTGTTGTGTAGCTTCATTTGGGGTTAGAAATTGATATGGAAAGAACCTGTCTTGAAACACAACATCTCTAGAGACAAAAACCTTTTTGGTTCTTAGGTTATATAGTTTATATCCCCTTTTATTTTGGATATAGCCAATGAAAACACATGGATCAGCTCTATAATCTAATTTAGACCTGTCCCTGTTCAAGGTGGATGTAAAAGATAAACATCCAAAAGGTCTAAGCAAATTATAGTCAGGTTTTCTTGAATAAAGAATCTCATATGGTGTTTTTCCTTTTACTGCCACAAGGGACATTTTTTTATTAGATGAATAGCACATTGCACACAATCTGTCGAAAAGGAGATTGGAACTTTGGATTGAAAGTATAGGGCTCTTGTGACTTCCAAGAGGTGCCTATGCTTTCTTTTATCAACCCCATTTTGTTGGGGTGTATTTGTACAACCATTTTGATTTTCAATGCCTTTGGAATCATAAAAATCTTTTTTTTTCCTTCACTTAATTCCTTGGCATTATCTGTTCTCACACACTTAATTTTTTTATTGAATTGTGTAAGAACAAATTCATAAAATTGTGCAAATATAGTCAAAAAATCAGACTTTTGTTTTATTAAGAAGATCCAAGTGAATATTGAAAATCAACTATGGTGATGAATATAGAACACTTATGTCTAGAAGGATGTATTAGAGGACCCCAAACATCAATATGAAGTAATTGAAAAACAACACTAGTTTTTATAGAGCTAGAACTAAAAGACAATCTAGACTGTTTTGCCAAGGGATAAATAGTACAAAATAAAATGTCTTTGATATACACTGATTGCAGATCAGGAAATAGCATTTGCAAGCTATGAAAGGGAATATGCCCAAGTCTGAGATGCCACATCTTAATGTCATTGATCATTTGACTCTTTGTAGCAACATTATAAGTGTGAATTTTTGAAGCCTTTCTGTAGCTTTGATTCTTCACATAGTATAGAGAATTTTTCATTCTACCAAGAAGCATAGGCTTCTTCATCAAAGATTCTTGCATAAAACATTTATTAGTATGAACCAAACTTTGCATTTGAGATCTTTGATATGTTTGTTGACTGATATGAGATTAAATCTGAAATTTGGCACAAATAAGACATCATGTAGCTTTAAGGAGTTTTGTAACACAACAGTACCTATGTATTGTACTCTAACTTTCCTTTCATCAGGAACAGTAACATAATGTGGCTTTCCCTTTAACAATTTATACTCATCAAATAAATTTAAATTAAACCATATATAGTTAGAAGCCTCACTATTGATAATCCAATCATTGCAAAATTGAGAATGCAAGCAAATCATACCTGCTAGGTGTGCTGTGTTGGATGCTGCTGGTTCTTTGTGCTCATCAGGAACATATTTGGACAACATGGACAACAGTGCATTGTACTGTTCTTGTGTAAGGTTTGCATCAACCATTTGGTCTCCTTGTGTACCATTGTCATTAGTCACAGCATTAACCTTTCTAGGTACATTTTCCTCCCATTTCCATGAATTATTCTTGAAGTTTGGAGAATATCCATGGATCTTGCAACACTTACTCATAAGGTGTGCATGTATGTTGCAATGTTCACAAAAATATTGTGTATTTTGCCTTTATTTCTTATGCACAATCTCGTTCTTGTTCTTGTTTTCATGGAAGTTGCATTTTTCCACTTTATATGGCATTATACCTTCTTAGTTATCAAGATTATTCACCTTGCTTAGTTCTTGATGAGTTTGTGCCTGTGTAAGAATCCTATATGCTTCAGAAGCTGTTGGCATATCCTTCATCATAAGGATATTGCTCCTTGTGTGTTGATACCTTGTATCAAGATTCATGAGGAATTGTATCAGCCTTCCTGCTTGTTGGCTTTTAGTGGTTTTTTTTGTTAATTCACATGAACAGCCTGAGCATGTACATATTGCTACAGGATCAATAACATCAACCTCATCCCGTAAGCTTTTCATCTTTATGTAGAAGTCTTCAATGCTCATGTTACATGTTTGCACTGCTTTGCTTATAGATTCTTGTATAAAGAACAATTGTGCTGATGAAGACTGAACAAACCTTTGTTCAAGGTTTTCCCACACTTCTTTAGCAGTATTGAACCATAAAACACTTTGATAAATTTTCTCATCCATAGAATTCAAGAGCCAACCCAAAACAACATCATTCACTCTGTCCCAAGCCTTGCCATGTTCTGTTCTTGAAGATGATGTTTTCAATGATCCATCAACAAAAACCATTTTATTCTTCCCCGATAAAGCAATAGAAATCGCCCTTTTTCAACCTTTGAAACCCACACTAGAAAACACAGTAGGCACCAATTTTAGACCTATGTTTGTTAGGTGTAAGTAGTATGGGCTGGATGGGATCATGGTGAGATCTTGCCTTTTTTTAGATCTATTAGCCATCATTAAAGAAGTGCTACTGTGCATAAAAAGAACAAAGAAAAACAAGGTAGAAAGGGTTAAAAAAATAGAGGAACAGAAACACAAAGAAAAAGATCACAGGATTATGCTTGTACTGAAGAACATACTGTGTAGGGATGCAAACGGGGCAGGGCGGGGCGGGGATTGGAGTTCCCATCCCCATCCCCATCCCCATCTGTTAATGCAATACCCATCCCCGCGACGGGTATAATTTTTTTCCCCGTCCCATCCCCGATGGGTTTGTATCTAAAACCATTCCCGCCCCACCACCCATCTGGGTATCCATCCCCGTCTAATACCCATTTTTCCTGCCCCACCACCCGTCAAATCCCCGCTTAATACCCATCTGTGCCACATATTTATATTCAATCATTTGGGCCTTAAAACCCATAATACATATCCAAACTCCAAAGTCTCAAACAAACACACATCCAAAGTCTCAAACAATTGCATATTTAAAGTCTCAAACAAACACATATCCAAAGTCTCAAACAAACACATAACCAAAGTCTCAAATAAATATCCAAAGTCCCAAAATTTGTACATATCTTGAGGCGGGGCGGGGATGGGGCGGGTATCACCTAAAACCCATCCCCGCGGTGGGTATGAATTTTATACCCGTACCCGCCCCATGACCCATCAAACCGGAACCCATCCCCGCCCCCACCTGCATCCCTAATACTGTGTGTTCTTGGAAAATAGAAGGTTCAAAACTAAAGCTCTGATATCATGTTACAAAATGCAATGGAATACAATCAAGAATTGAGAAAAAAAAATAAAAGAAGAATTTCTTATTATTGATTGAATGAATAAAAGAATACAATGTCGTTATATATCTATAGGAAGCCTTTAAAGAAGAGAAACAGATTGATACAAGCTAAGAGTTAGTTATAACTAACTTGACAGTTGTCCTATAAATAACCGAAGTCTAACAAACTATCTTAACACCATAACAAACTTACTAAGACAATAACTACATAAGTACTTATTAAAGACAGTTTGTAAAATAGGAAGAACTTGTAGCTTGATCTTGAATAGGCAGCCTTCTGTTTGACACATCAACTGCACAATAGCATTTGTGTACAACCTGCAAAACTAACATCACCTTTGTGCACATTCTGCATCTTTACTAATATCACCAACAGAAATGGATGACGAGGTCTAAGTAAATAACAATGATTTGTAAAGTTAACAAATCACCCTTATGTGGTAGGATTTGATAGGGTAGAAGTTTTATGATTTTAATTTACTTTTTTGATTTTGTTTATTTTATTATTATTTTTTTTGTCTTCTTATTATAATTTACAAATTATGGTTATTAATTAGGAATTATTGAAAATGGATGGAGTTTATAATTAATATTTTCCAGCAAGAAAGAAACAAGGGTTTATTACAGCAGAGCTACTTCTACTTTATTCAGGAAGTTGAAACAAAATAAAATGAGAGCCGTGAAATATCTTCGGGCTTTGTAATAATAACGCAAGTCAAGCCATTGAGCTGCTGCTGTGGAGATTTCCAAATTCTCTCATTAAGCAGGTAATACCACTCTTCCTCTCTCTTCTTTACAACCTTAAACATATCAAATAAAGTGTTTGTGGGTTGTTTTTTGTCTTTATTTTATTAATGGTTTTTTTTTTTTTTTTATAAATTTAATCGTGTTTTTGAGATTCTATATATTTATGGGTTTTTTATTTTCTTTTTAAGTTGCGGGTTATGATTTGATTTCATGTAAGATCAAACATTTGACTGGAATTTGATTTTGTTCTGTGTTTGAATTAGGTTTGATTTTTGGGGAGGAAATTTAGGGTTATACTTTCCATAAATGGATAACAAGGATGATAAGATGGTAGTAGAAAAACCCTTAGTTGAAGTTGAAAAGGCAACAGTTTCTTCTATTTTAAAGGAAGAATCCTGTAAGTTAGATTTGACGAATTCAACTTGTATGAGTACTCAAATTTCGAAAAATCAGGGAAATAATTGTGGGGTTTTGAAAGAACAAACTGTTAAGGTTGTTAATTCCGTTGATGGTGGTGTCGGTGGGGAAGATGTAGGTGTTTCCAAGGAGCTTTCGACTGGGACGAATGAGGAAAATATTGTTGATGATGGTGGTGAAATGTCAAAAGAGAATAAGTATGTCAAATTTGGTGGAAATGGAGATGGGATTTTGGATGGAAATACTGGGTCTGGCGCAAAATTTGGTAGCATTGCTCAGAGGACGAGGAATCGAGCTAAGAAAGAGGATATGGAGGGTGTGGATGTGGAGGTTAAGCGAAAAGGAAGGGACGATGTTGATGAAGATGATGAAGAAAATACTTTTTCGGTTGGGGATTTTGTTTGGGGAAAGATTAAGAGTCATCCTTGGTGGCCTGGGAGGATATATGACCCTTCGGATGCATCAGAATTCGCTTTGAAGTACAAGCATGAAGGGCAGCTTTTAGTTGCATATTTTGGGGATAGAACATTTGCTTGGTGTGATCCTTCTCAGTTGAAGTCTTTTGAAGAGAATTTTGAAGAGATGTCTAAGCAGAGCAGTTTGAAAACCTTTGTTAGTGCTGTAATGGAAGCTTTGAATCAATTTGGTACTCTTTTTAAGCTACAAATGACTTGTTCATGTGCAAGAGCTAAAGAAGTTGAGGGTTCTCTGCCTTTTGTTGTCAATGGGGGTGTCAAACAAGGGGTTTATGTTCCTGAGAAACGGATTTCCATGTGTTTAGCTGATCAATGTACATCATCTGCATTGCTTGCTGATATCAAACGTTTGGCGACTTGTGGTTTTGTAACGAATGCACTCGAGCTAACAGTGCTAAAGAGTTGGTTATCCGCCTTTTTTCATGCTAAGTTTGGTTATTCGTTACCTATATGTTGTGAACCCATGAGCATTGAAGATCCTGTGGATAGAGAGTGTGTGCCTAGTGAAATTTTTTTTGGCGGTCCAGATGATGGGGGTTATAGCATAGGGACTGTAGATCAGAATCTAGGTAAAAAGGGGTCGTCGCTGTTGCTGACACCGCTTGATATCTCTCAGAAAGGAAGAAAATCTAAGACCATTACTGAGCTGTTGGGAGTAGTTGACACAGGAAATGAGTTGGAGAGGAACATTAATGGAAGTGACGGAGAAACACCCGTAAGTAAGTCAGTAGTGAAATCTAGAAAGAAGAGACGGCGGGTTCCTGATGAGGATCAATCATCCGTGCGTGGGGTAGTTGGGAATGACAGAGATCCAAAAGAAGTGGAGCAATCAGGGAAGTTGATGGGAATGTCTGGGAGGAGAATACGGAAGACTAATGACGAAAATGATAGTCAAGTGATAACTCGATCAAGTGCGAGGAAGACAAAAGATGGAAGTGAGATGGAAAAGCAACAGAAAAAGGACATGATGGCTAAGGTGAATAAAAAGAGTATCAGCCTGAGTATTAATAGTGGACCTATGGTTGAAGAGGTATACGGGAGGGTCTCTCCGAGAGAAAGGAAATTGAGCAAGTACTTGTCTCCTCCCTACACAATGCAACTGCAGAGGCAAAGAAGTTCGTGCTCCGAAAATGGGTCAGATCAAGCTGGTCTCGCGTATTCTGATGTTACCAAGACAGGTGAGAAGATGGACAAAGAATCTGATAAGTTTATGGGCTCTCCTCGCTTAGCGAAATGTAGTTCTCAAAAGTTTCAGAGGTTGTCCAAGGACTCAAGTTGCAAGCGTGTGAAGATCGATCATGCAGAGCACAAAGGAAATCAGTCAACTCCGAGTTCTGAAATTGCTGGGCCCGTGAAAAGTATTGGTTCTTTGAATTGTGTTCTGAGTGAAATTCACTCAGCTGCTCGTGATCCACTATCTTTAAAGAATGATAAGTCCTTTGATTCAATCAAGGGATTTCTATATTCCTACAGGAACTCAAATTACAAAGATGGGCCTAACCATAGTTCCTACAAGAGAAAGAGAGTACGCAATTCGTCAGGTACCAAGCATGGATCCAACGAAAAGGTTCGGAATGATGGTGATCAGCGGAAACCCAAGTCAAAACCTGTTAAAAAGAGTGCCTTAAAGGGTGAAGAACCGAAGTTGGAGCCAAAGGCTGAACATGAAGCACCCTGTGGGCTGTCTTCATCATCCACAGCCCTTATAATTACATTTCCTGCAGGTTTCTCCATGCCAACAAAGGAAGCTATCATACAAATGTGTTCCAAGTTTGGTGAAGTGAACAAGTCAGAAACGGAGATGATTGCAAAGTCATCGACAGCAAAGATAGTGTTTGCTCTTCGTTCGTCTGCCAAAGCTGCAATGAAGACAATGCGAAAGAGCGCTCTTTTTGGGAACGTGAAAGTAAGCTACAAAGTTCTAAACCCTACAGCGTCGAAGGGAAAGAAAATCGACGTGCAGAACAAAAAGAAAATGAAAGCTTCTAAGGCAACAAGTGAAGCCAAATCACCCGCCAAACCGCCTGCTGTGAATCCCCCGAGTGAACAACCCCCTGAAGTGGTCTCTATCAGGCAGAAGCTCGAATCGTTGTCATCGATGTTAGCAAAGACGGCTAACAAGGATGGTAAGATGTCACAGGAGGCAAAATGTAACCTTGAAAATGAAGTAAAGGAGCTGTTGAAAAAGGTGAAGATGATGAAGCCTTCATCATCCTAGTTTGGTATTGAAATATTTTGGTTTTGGATATATATAGAGAGAGATCTTTTAGGTTCTTTGTAAAGATTGCTCCCTGTTTACTCTTTTGGTTGCATATACTTTTAGTACACTTGTTTTCAGTGTAGAAGAGTCAAATGCTATGGTGTTCTTTGGTTGTTTCCTGTAGTGTAGTACACCTGGGATTTGGGAATGGGATCCTGTTTATTTAAATTTCGAATCCTTCAATAACAGACTTTTAGCCTGGTTTCTTTTATGGAATTAAGGTAGGTAATTGGATTTCTTTTGGTATGAAGTGAAACATGATATTGTAATGAGCTAACAAGAAAAAGTTTTAGAGTTAAAATTTACTGTTTATTGATTTCGATCAAGGTTGTTCTTAGAATCAAAAAATCCTACCTAGGATCGATAAGAAGATAGGATTAAAATCAATAAAATCGAATCATAGCATTGTAAGATCCTATTATATGTTTTTGATATGCTATAGAATAATTGATTATCAATCATATTTGTTCATATTGATATATTTTTAAAATTTTGACTTGTAAATAAAGATTTATTTGACTGCATCTAGTTATTAAAAAGAATACTTTTAATAATTATTTACGAAATATGAATCACTAAGTATATGAATTTTCATAATCATAAGTCAATGACTATCTTTTTAACTTATAGTTAATTATGTTTTGATATCTATAGAATAATTGATTATCAATTATTTTTGTTCAAATTGGTTTTAAAGTTTTGAATTTAAATAAAAATTTATTTGACTTTATCTTTGAATTGATTAATGAGAATACGTTTAATAATCATTTACGAACTGTAAATCAGTAATCACATAAATTTTCATAATCATAATGACGATGTATAACTTATATTTATATATAAGTAAAAGCTAGATAATAATAAATTTTTTATGATTGAGACTACCCTAGTATAATCGGATCCATAGATCGTAGGACTTTAGAAACGCATTATGATCCTATGACTAATATTATTGGTCTTAGTAGGATCATACAATCCTACAATTGTTAAGATCTTCCATAAGATCTTGATCGCTCGTCTATTTTTTATTATAGAGTTGTAGAATCTTAGATCAAAATCAATTATTATGAATTATAATGAACTATACTGAAATAAATCATTATTCTCATAAAATACCAAATTTACCCCTTTGTATGATTTGTTCACCAATAGCCTATGAAACAAACGTTTGATGATCTTTATTAGGTGTTGCCTTTGTTTCACAATTTTAATTATATTTGAGTTTTTGTACAATTTGCAAATGCAATTTAAATATATATTAAAATTTTATACATTGTAATAAATCTAATAAGATTTCACATTCATATATTTTAACGAAGAATGTTAGAATTGAGATCCTTAAAGTTCATCGATACGGGAGTAGGATTGAAGTCGATTGAATTGAATCAGTCGTATTTGTTCATTTTAGTTCACCCTTAAAGTTTTGAGTTGTAAATAAAGATTGATTTTGACTTTTCTTCTAATTGATTAAAAGGTATGCTTTTAATAATAATTTATGAACTGTGAATCAGTAAATACATTAATTTAAATAATCATAATGACAATATATTTTTAACTTATAATTTATGTGTAAATAATCTAGAATATAAGAATTTTTTTTATTATTGAGACTATCCTTGTAGGATCAAATCGTTAGATCGTAGATTTGTGTTATGATCGATAATTCGTATTTTTGATCTTGATAGGATCTACTTAAGACCTGTATTGCTCGCCATGTTTATGATAATAGAGTCGTAAGATCATAGATCAAAATCTCAATTATGATGATAACGAGGATTTTAGAACGTAACCAATAATATAAAAGATTACACTAAGCACACGGATTACACTTAAGCACATGGATTACAAGCTACTAAAGACTATGAATCTTTTGATATGCTGAACCTCTGTAACCTCAATGCACCAACTAGCTTTTTGTACATTTGTGCACCTTCATTCGATATGTGCAATCTTCTTCTGTAGGCTTGAATGTTGCTGGTGCATTAGGATATCAAACTTGATAGGCTGTAAGTTTCATGGATACTCTTCATTGATGATTAGAGGACAAGCATGAACATTAACAAGCACCAGCACTAAAGGCTTTGGACAAAACATGCTACAGGACCACAAATCTCAACACCCCCTCCCTTCAAACTTGAGGCTTAGAACAACCTAGTTTGCTCAATAAATTTTTGAAATGTTCAGAGAGAAGCATTTTTGTAAACAAATCTGCAATGTGGTCTTTTGTTGGCAAATAGACCTTTGAATTGTAATAGACCTTCGAAGACTTTGTCTCTAGTAAAATGACAATCTATTTCAATGTGTTTAGTTCTTTCATAGAAGATAGGATTCTTTCCAATGAAAATCGCAGATTGGTTATCACAATAAAGAGTAATTGGCCTTTGAATTGGAACACCAAGTTCTTGGAGTAATCTAAAAATCCAAGTGACCTTAGAGGATGCACTGACCATAGCTCTATATTCTGCCTCAGAACTTGATCGAGCGACTATTTATTATTTCTTGCTTTTCTAACTGATAGGATAATTTTCTAACATCATAATATATCTTGTTATGGATCTCCTTCTATTAACTCATGATCCCTAGTCTAAATCAAAATAAGCTTGCAAGTGTGGCGGATCCACAATTTAGAGTCCTAAGGGCACCAATTATTGGACGAAATTTAGGTAGAGTTTCGTTTGTAAAATTAACAACAAATTTTTTTAAGTCTGCAAAATAACAAGTTGAAGCACAATGAATTTATCAAAATTGTGATCTTATTCTGATCTTGAAAGAGTTTCTCATAGTGTTTCGAATAAAAGAATGCTAGTAATTAAGATCTTTCTTAATCATATGCATTACCTGAATTAATAACAATTTGAACTTTATTATTATATTTGTTCTTTGTTATTCAAAATAACGTAATTAAAGAAAAATTATAATATACACTAAGTATAATGTGTATACTATAAATAAATAGAGAATAGATTTATTGTAGTGCACGTTCTTTATTGAGGTCGTCTAACCGTGAGACGGCCTCAAGTCAGTCCAAACTATTTAAAAAAAATTGCTTACTGTACAAGTGTGAATTCATATTTCATTGTCTTATCTTATGTTTTTTTTACTAATGGACTGCTTTATAGGCCCGTCTCATGGTGAAACGGTCTCATATAAGACTTGATAAAACTTTAAACACAACATATCATAAAAGGAAATGGAACAAAATAAATCAACTTGCCTAATAAAAGAATGAGACAAAATAAAAAAATAAGATAAAAATTACTAAAATGTGGGAGTATTAATCATCAAAAGACTTCATATTAATTGTACACTTTTACTCTTACTAATAGAAAAGTCAACTTTGAAATTTTTTTTAAAAAAATGCCTAGGAGCATACGCACCCCCAATGGGCTCCAACGTAAATTCGCCACTGTTTGCAACACAATTGGTCTTGACCTTTCAACTTAATACCTTGTCCACACGTTGATGAAACATAATTCAATGTATACAACAAAGCTTGCCAATGAAATTTGAAACAAAATTGCATATAATGGTTAAGACTTTAAATTATGTATCTTAACTCAGGTCTTGTATTACTTAAGAAATTCAATTTTCCAACTAAACTTCTGTATAAGATAGGGTCTTCAAAAATTACCCTATCACTAGAAGATAACTTGGTAATAAGAGGTAAAGGTGTAACAACCTTTTTAAACTCCTTAACACTACTTGCTAATAGTAAATCTCTAGTAAATTTTTGTTGGGTAAGAACCATCCCATCTTTCTAATGACTAACCTCAATTCCCAAAAAATAATGAAGTTCTCCTAAATCCTTTATAGTGAAAACTTGGTTCAAGTGTTTCTTTAAAGATGATATCTTATCAACGTCATCTCCAGTGATGATTATATCATCCACATACATAGCAACAATAGTAATTTTAGTATTGTAGCTCTTAATAAAAAGAGAATAGTCATTCTGTGATTGTGTATAAGCTAAAGACTTAAGTTCATCAAGAAGTTTGATATGTAATTGTCTCGAGGCTTGTTTCAAACCATATAAAGATTTCTTCAAACAATACACTTTGTTTCCTTAATATAATAGGCCCTCAGGTATCTTCATATAGACTTTTTCATGTAACTCTCCATGAAGAAAAGTATTATTAATATCTAAATGATGAACTTTCCATTTAGAACTTGCTACAATGGCTAATATACACCTTACAACAAACATTTTTACCACTGGTGAGAAAGTTTCTTCATAGTCTATTCCATGTTTTTAATTTAAAGTTTAGCAACTAATTTGGCTTCATAAACTTCCATCAGATTTAATTTTATTTTGTATACGCATTTACATCTAATGGCCTTCTTTTTTATGGGTAAATTGACTATTTCCCATTTTTTATTTTTATTCAAAGCTTCTATTCATCATCCATAGCCTTAACCCAATTAGGGTTTTGGCTGACTTTTTGGTATGTGACAAGTTCTACAAACTTCTCATGAGAAGAAAAAATATTTTGATATTGATTAGGTAGGTTCTCCCTTTGAACAATATTACACCATGAATGATTTGAGCTTCTGTGAGCATAGTCTTGTAATTATCTTGGTGTTTTCACCTTCCTAGTTGTTCTTCTAATTTAAGGAGACGAAGTTCTTTTTTCCTGAGTTATGTTTTCAAAATTGATATTATTGTTAGTAGATCACCTCCGTCATCTCCACTATGTTAAGGCAAAAAGAAATTTCTTAATGTTTGACTAGTGTCTTTTGAAAAATGAAAAGGAAACAAATTTTCATGCAATCTAACATCCCTAAAAGTGTATACTTTCCTTGTCTTTAAGCAATAAAGCTTATAAGCATTTTGTTTTTGAGAATATCCAATGAAAACACTTGGTTGAGGCCTTGGATCAAACATTGATCTTTCATTTATTAAAGTGGAAGCATAGCAAAGGAAACCAAAGGATTTTAGCGTATCATAGGATGGTTTCCTTTATATAACCTTTCATAAGGTGTAGCATTGGGTAAAATGCTCAAAGGCATTTTATTGATAGTGTGCACAACACATTCCACGCAATGTCCCCAAAAACTACTTGAGACTTTTGATTGGAAAAAGAGAGCTCTGGACACTTCAAGCAAGTGTCTATGTTTTCTCTAAATCACCCTATTTTTTTGTGTGTGTTAGTGCAACTGGATTGGTGAAATATGCAGGCCCGATTTTGAGCCCATTTCGGGTAACCAACCGCCTAGGGCCCCTAGAAATAAAGAGCCTCAAATATTAAATTATGCAATTAATAAAACAAATTATTATTAGAGCAGTTTGTAAGAGTCCTACCTGTTAAATATGCAGACCAGGGTTCGAATCTTACCAAAGATAATATTTTGGTTTTTGGAAATAATGCATATTTTGGTTTTGAAAATAATCAAAGTGGGGCCCACGCGTTTAATGTCATTAAGATTCTTTC
This sequence comes from Amaranthus tricolor, assembly GCF_026212465.1. Taxonomy (NCBI): domain Eukaryota; kingdom Viridiplantae; phylum Streptophyta; class Magnoliopsida; order Caryophyllales; family Amaranthaceae; genus Amaranthus; species Amaranthus tricolor. The sequence continues at coordinate 11,326,074 of NC_080060.1, read as the reverse complement.
CCGTAATTGATTCCCAATGCCTACCTCTTTCTTCATTACTGCTCCAACCTTTCCTCTTCTTTAGACTCTATTAATTTCTCCATTAAAGTAGTTTTTTTAAAATCAACTTTTATTTAAGATGGAATTTTTTTTTCTTTATTAAATCAATTCTTAAACCGTTAGAATTACTTTTAAGATTTATAATTTCTCATACCCTAATGTTGATTTAGAAAAGAGAAAATTACTTAAGATCTTCAACTCTAGTCTCTAGGTATTTTATTTATTTAATTAAGTTTTAATTTTTTGATGATTGTTAGATTTAATCATTTGGATCCTTTTTCTTTGTATAATCTTTCTTATTTGGTTTGTGTTCTTTGGTTAATGGCTTAATTAATGCAATTATTACTGTAGGAAATCGAAAGTTTGAGTTTTCAGGTTAATTTACAATTGGTTAATGGGAAAGTGGAGTGTATTATTTGATTTTCTTTTTTGTGTCATTACTCATTTTTATTTCTAGTTTTAAGGATAATTTACAATTGGTTTTTTGTGTTTTTGTTTTTGTAAATTACTCTCAGAAGTTCATTTAGTCAAGAGCATGTTTATTATTTGAGTTTTATGTTTTAGTTTGGCTACACAATAAAAATTGGTTTTTTGACAGAAATTTTCAATCTTTCATAATTTTCTTGAATTATTTTTGAAGGGCCCTATTTTAAAAGATTATCGCAAAAATATATGGGGCCTTTAAAATCCTTGCTCCGCCCATGAAAATATGCCTTCTTTTTATTGTAATAGTCCAAGGTTTCTCCTTGAGAAAAATTCTTTGTCATTGTCAGTTCTTACCATCTTGATTTGTGTTTCAAATTGTGTCTCAACATATTAGAAAAAACTTTTGAAATAAGTCAAGAATTCTAATTTTTGCTTTATTAGAAATATCCAACTGTACCTAGTAAAATCATCTACTATGGTAACAAACATGGTACGATTTGTTCTAGATGATGCTCTTAAAAGCCCCTATATATCAACATGGACTAATTTAAAAGCTTTACTAGTCTTTATTTGACTTTTGCTAAAACATAGTCTAGATTGTTTTACCAAAGGGCAAATAGTACAAAAAAACTTATTTTCAATGTCATTTATATCAAGATAAGCCAATAGTTTCTCCATCTTTTTGAAACGAAGATGACCAAGTCTTAGATGCCACCTTTTAATTTCTTCTATACTTCTTGCTACAATAGTGAAATCCGTGACAGTGATTCTGTCCATGCTACACAATAGGTAATACATGCGTTTCTTGCTTTCAACAAGAGGCAAAAGCTTCTTCGATTGTCCTTGAACATAATATTGTTTAGGCTTAAAAATTAGATCATAATTACGGTCAGAAACCAGCTTATAAATTGAAATCAGTTTATAGTGAAATGCAGGATCATATAACACATTCTTTATGCAAATAACATTGGCCAGAACAACATTGCCCCTGGCCTTGATTCTGACTTTTCTCCAATCAAGGACTACAACATTGTGTATATTAGTTAAGGGCTTGAGTTTTCCAAAAAAATTTATATTACAACACATATGATTGTTGGCACCTGAATCTATAGTCTGGTTGTTAGTATAATGGTGAGTATTACCTGTAAACTATGCAGCATTAGAGGTGTGAGGAACCTCCTGTACATCTACTGTAACAGATTGGTTACTTTTAAGAAAGCTTATTATCTTTGTGTACTGATCTTGTGTCAGTTTTATATCAATACTTTTGTTGCTTCGGTTATCATGCTCATTTACACTCACATTAGCCTTGCTAGCATGCTCTTCATCTTTCTTCCAAGTGTTTCTAAACTTGGGGGATACCCATGTAGCTTCCAACACTTCTCAATGGTGTGTCCATGCATTTTGCAATGGTCACAATATAATGATTGTCTTTTGTTGGCTGAATTCTTGAACTTGGAATCATTATACCTCATTTCTTCTGCCCTATGGGCTATACAGGGGCTTCATTATCATGTTCAAGAATGTTTTGATGAACTAACCCTTGGACCAATATACCATACACCTTAGAAAGAGTAGAAAATTCTTTCATCATGATTAGGCTAGATTTTATTTGTTTGTACTTTAAATCTAGCTTCACAAGGAAGATTGCACAAATCTTTGATCAAGTTCCTCTCACACTTCCTTTGCGGTGTTAAGCCGCAAGATGGTTTTCGTAATTTTTTCATCCACAGCATTTTACAACCATTCTATAAAAACATCATTGACTCTATCCTATGTCTTTGCAAGATCTTAATTATGGATTACCCTCTTGATAGTAACATTGATAAACCCTAACTTGTATTTACCCGAAAAAGAATTGGTTATGGCTCTTTTCCAGCCCTTGCAACATGTCCTAGAAAACACATTCGTCAAATTCTTTAGATTTGTATATGTGGAATGAAGGTAGTATAGGCTACAAGGGTTCATAGTTGCGTCAGGATTTTATTGCTTATCACTTTTATTTATCGAAGTTTCTGATTATAAAAGGTAAGAATTCACAGCCAAACAACATAAAGGATGGGTCAAAGAATGAAAGTTATGTTCTATTAACTGATCTTAATGAACAAAGGGTTGGGGCAGTAGGTGTTAATGTGTATCAGACCAAAATTAGCTCTGATACCATATTAGAAATTAGAGAATATAAATAAGAATGTATTATTGATTGAATAAAATCAGCAAATTACAATGATAGCTTTAAGCACTATGTATAACATCATGCAATCAAGACTAAAAATAACAAGATTGTTATAACAAACTCAATAGTTTGTTATAGCTAACTACTTAATCCTAATCAACTAAAAGAACTAATCTAACCCTTTGATTAAAACTAATCTTAACTATAGATTACACTTAGCACTCAAATTACACTTAAGCACATTAATTACAAGCTACTTCAGACTATGAATGTTCTTATTTGCTGAACCTTTGTACCTCAGTTCACTAGGTGACCTTCTGTACATTTGTGCATTCTCATCTAATATGTGCAACCTTCTTTTGTTGGCTTGAACGTTGCTGATGCATTCGGATATCAAATTGGACAGACTATAAGTTTCATAGATACACTTCCTTAATGATCAAAGGACAAGCATGAACACTAACAAGCACCAACACTAAAGGCTTTGGACAAAACCTATTGTAGGACCGCAAATCTCAACAATTTTCTCAATACTAAGCAACAAAATCACATAACTTTTAGGAAGTTTTTATCCCATTTGACAAATATTCACTACACAAACTGATCACTTTAATTCAACGACCATATAAAATGTAAACTATTTTTTTATTTCACCACTCAGGTTCTTAGCGGAAGATTTAGTTTTTATCTAGGATTGAAACCTAATGCTCTGATACCACTATGTTAAGAAAAATTTTAGAAAGTTAGAGATGCAAACAACTAAAATTTATTAAATTAATTTATTAAATTAAAAAGATTTTAAATTCACCAACCATTTAAATAGAGGATCAAGAAAAAAGAAAGTGGAAGGAAGAATAATTTATTTTTTTAAGATATTAATTATAAAATAAATGTAAATTTAAAAATTAAATAGGTCAAAAATGACCTATTGACCAATTGACCAGGTTACCAGTTAAAAAATTCATTAACAATAAATTCAGTTTAAAGTTGGTCTTTTAAGAGATAAATCAAAAATAAAACTTTTAAAAGTTAAAGAGAGAAAGTTCGTAATATTAAGATTAACTTTTCCTTAAAAAAATCATCTACGCACCCAAATTAATTTTTGTACTGCTTATCATTCTATGATATTTTACATAGTGCAGTTATTATACGGGAAAAAAACAGCTAGTTGCATTTTGGTTTATTCGTTTTGTCATATATTTTTATAATATCAAGTTTTTATAATTTTAATAACTTTAAATATAAACATTTCGAAAAATACATTAAACATTGTAAGAATATGTTTGGATGCAGGTGAAAAAAAATTGGAGGTGGTACAATACTCCATATACTTCCTCCGTTCCAATTTATTTGCAATATTTTTCACGCAGTTCAATATACTGATTTAATTTTTAATATCTCTAATTATATATAATAAAAAATTAAAAAAATTTTATATTAATAATCTTTGCAATGAGACGAATCAAATAAGATATCACTTAACTATATTTTAACTTATAAATTAAAACTAATAAAAAATTAAAAGTAATGAATAAACAATATCATTTTTTCAAACATTGCGATTAATATGAAAGGGAGGATGTATAAGGTTCGTCAAATCCTCTTTTACTCCCTTCCTAAACTCTCCACTCTTACAGTCCTATCTCTTAACTCTTTCACTAGCCTCACCTTATCTCATTCTCTCCTCCAATCTCCAACAATGGCATCAACAACCATGGCTACCCTCAATCTCCCATCTCTCTGTTCTCACCCAACACACTCTTCCTTCCCAAAACACCAACCAACCCTTCAATTTCCTTTCCGCACAACCACCAATCTCTCATTCTCTTCTACTCGTCTCCGCCCAATTTCCGCAGTCGAAACCCCAGAAAAAATCGAGCAATTGGGTACTCAACTTTCAAGCCTTACACTCGAAGAAGCTAGAATTCTCGTTGATTGGCTTCAAGACAAGTTAGGAGTATCGGCAGCATCATTCGCACCCGCTGCTGTTGTTGCGGCACCGGGTGCTGGAGGTGCTGAAGCTGCTGCTGCCGTAGAAGAGAAAACCGAATTTGATGTATCAATTGATGAAGTTCCAAGTAATGCCAGAATTGCAGTTATCAAAGCTGTTAGGGCTTTGACTAGTTTGGGTCTAAAAGAAGCTAAAGAATTGATTGAAGGTTTGCCTAAGAAATTGAAGGAAGGTGTTTCTAAGGAAGATGCTGAAGATGCTAAGAAACAACTTGAAGAAGCTGGTGCTAAGGTTTCCATTGTTTAATTTTTGATTTTATGGTTTTGATTTTGGTTTTGTAATTTGGTAAATTTTGTTGGGGTTTTGATTAAAGTAATGAATATAAGGGGGGAGGCTGGGTTTAATTCTTAATTGTGTTTTTTAAAGATAGAAAGATGGTTGTTTCTGCATTTCTCAATTCTGATTTATCCTTTGTAGGTATGACTTTGGTTTTGTTTATATATTCCTTGTCCCATTCAATTTGCTTTTGTTGAATCTTAAAAATTAAATACTGAAATATAACAAATTCAACAGCACAAAAGAATTGAATAATTTTGTGGTATAACAACATTTCAATGCCCAATACAAATTTTGGAGAGTTGAGTGTATGTAACATTTATTTGGCTGATATCATTAGACATTAGTAGCTCTATATAATTAAAAACTACTCATGATTTAATGAGTTTCTTTTATTTTAATTTGAAGTTGAAGAAGTATAAATCCTTTGTTTTATTGGGAATGGACATGGTTTTGTGATGTAAGAAGTTTCCATAGATATTATGTTTGATGAAGAAGAAAACATGTTGGCACAAATTTGATTCTTTCTATAGAAGTGAGAGATGGAATATTTTAGGTTTGTAATTTGAAGCATTGAGTGATGATATATTTAGTAATGGAGCAAGTTTATATGGATTTGATTTGATTTGATTTGATTAGATGAAATGGAAACTAAGGGGCTATGTTGGACATGATAAAGTGAGTACGAGACTCATAGTCAGATTGTTGTAAGCTGTAAGGTTAATACTTCGTTTGTATGGATCATGTGGTCAGACCGTTTAAACTTGGAAGCATCAGGCAAAGATTTGGGGTCAATCCAAAGACTTCAATGTGCTTGGCAAGATAACTTGTTAATTGATTTTAGGTATATTTTAATGGTTTGGACAGTCAAACTATCTAATACAATGATAAGTATTTTATTGTTTTGAATGATGAAGATGCATCAGCAATGTAGAATAAGTTTACATACAACTCCATAAATGACTGCAAACTAAATAGGACTTTGATAGAAGATTGAGGCAATGGGTGCGCTTAGTGATGAGACTAAGTTGGGCAGGTTTGAAGGTATATACATGCAACATGCAAAACACAAGGCGCCGGGCTTTGAAAGTCAAGTCATGCCCATTTTTATTTTTAAAAAATTATTAATAATTTTATAATAATTAATTATTTTTTATGATAACTAAATTGTAGAAAAGTTAATAATCCCTATTGGCGTTGTTATTTATTATAATTAAATTCTCCATTAATTATTTAATTATGCTATTTACTAAAGTCAGTTTCCGAACCCTTATTAAACACTTTTCTAGCTCTCTTCATTTTAATTATAATAGAGCATGATTTCAACCAAACCCATTTTCTAGCATCCAATAAATATATTTCCTAAAATAAGTGTCTTTTACATGAAACTATAATAAGAAATTACCTGTTATTAGTAACACCGGACGATTAATAATAAGTCAATGTCAAGTCAACAAATTGCCCGTAGCCATTAGCAAAGAAAATACACAGGTTCTTCGTCCCCAGGTCATTTTCCCCAATATCCCATAGATAAAAATTGTCATTATCACCATTAAAAATCCTCAAAGCTCTCAAACATTTCCTTTCAATTTTAGACTTCTATATTAATTTGGGATAAACTTGAATTGCTTAAATGTATATTTTTTCTTGTTATTTTCGACATTTTAGGGCAAAATATGATATTTTTTTGTTGAATCTTTTAGGGCAAAAATTTATACTTTTTGTTGGGTTATTCTCATAGCAAGAGCAATAAACATATTTGAAATTTCTGAAGTAAATATATTATCATATTAATGTCAATTTTTTTGAGGATGATGAACCTTTCACATTGATTAGAGACATAAGAACTTCTTATGAGCTTGGTTACACTTCCATCAACGAATGTAAATCGCTATCATCTTCTACATCATCCTCTACCATTATTAGTTACATCATATTCAATTTGTTGCTTATGTTGTATATTTATTATGTATATATTCTTACATATCCTCTAGATTATGTAGATGTATTATGTATATGCTTACATTATCCTCAAGATTATGTATATGTATTATGTATATGTATTATGTATGTATGTATCATGTATTATGTATATGCTTACATTATCCTCTATATGATGTATATGTATTATGTATATGCTTACATTATTCTCTAGATTATGTTTATATAAATTATGTATATGTATAACGTATATGCTTACACTATCCTCTAGAGTATATGTATTGTATATGTATGGCCAACATTATTATTGAGAATAGCCCATCTTCATTTTTTTTTAGATTGAGATGGATCCAACAACACCAAGATTTAGTGACATCATAGTATCCTTACACTGCAAGTTGGCCATAGGAACACATTATTATTGGATGCTTAGGTCTCAAACACGAATACACTATACTATAGACATCTCGACTAAGATCCATGGGGTGATTGATAATCATATCATCTCATATCTTCATAGCGCCAAACTTTACGATTTTCATCAAGTTGCATATGCCCGTGTTGATCGAGCTTTGGTGACGGCGGTGGTTGAAAGATGGCGCCAAGTGACTCATACCTTTCATCTCCCACTAGTTGAGTTAACGATCACCTCGTTGGGCATTATTGTACTGTCACGGCTTCCAATGAAGGGTACGCACTATCCACAGTTAGTCGCGAACCTCTACTGTTGCGACAAAATTTGCTTTTAGTGCAGGTAAAAAAGATCTTGTCTTGCTCCATATATATTATTTAAATATGTGTTTGCAAGAAAGATTGAAATCAAGCAGAAATCTGAACACAATGACTTAAGAATGATGTCGATCAAGACAATGATAGCGATTCATGGATACAGATAGATACATCTGCATCATACGAAGGAGAGACAGCAGAGATATTGAACAAACAAAAAGATGATGAAGATGACGAATAAGATTATGAATATCAAACAAGTACAAATATAAGGTATGACAAGAACGTAGATTTTGTTTCCTTCATGATACGTAGACATCTTTGTATTCTTTCGGAAACTAGGTTTAAATATGTTTTCTCCTTTTTTATTAATTATCTTTATTATTAATATACCTTTTTTATTAATTTATTTTTTCCCTTCTTTTAAATAAATATTTTAATAACAATCCACAAGCAATAAATTTTGATAAATAGAATCAGTTTCTAGTTTTTAGAAACCCAAACTGTGACCATCACTATCTGCAACCAAAACCAACTGACACAAAATTCTAAACTTTCCAAGAGTTGTCTGAATTGTTAGATGCACTTGGACTTGACAATACTTTTGATTGAAATAGGAAAATGGCTAATCTATAATGCATTTTATGAACAAAATTACTCCATGCCCTGAACCGAGATTCATGTATAAATTTCATCTGTCAACTGCATTAATGGAAATTCCACCACCTGAAATTACATAACCTTTTTACCCTTTACCCCCTACCCCATATCAAATTTCTCCCCTATACCCCCCTTTTTAGGCTCTAAATCAAAAAAGGCAAAAGAAACATAGAAAAAAAAAATGAATGGAAGAGCCTGTACCTACTCTACCTACGCAAAATCCCCCAATGGAGAGATGAAAAATACAGATTAAACAACCCTTTCCTCTCAAATTCCCAACAATCACAACCAACCCATAATTTCCCCAATCTTGTTCCATCACCATACCCATCTGTCATCTTCTTGCTATTGGGTTTTTTTTTTTTTTTTTTTTCACAATCTTCCTGAGTTCCGAGCATAGAACAGCATGCCTTTTAAGTTCTAGGACTAATTTTGGGATGAACCTAGGAGAACTCGGTCTACGTTTCCTGACAGACACTGATGTTTATATTGGTTTTCATCCCAATGGTTCTGATTGGAAGCATATCCACTTAGGCGAATCCAATAAGAGCCACATTTTACATTTCCATATGAACATTCTTTTAGAGGTATTTTCCTGAAGACTTCCAAATTCTCCCTTCTAGAGAAATCACCATCACAGTGACGTCGTCATGGTATTTCCGGCGGTCACCTTGTGGGATATCTAACAAGTCATGAAAATCCATACCTGTATGCACCCATGATAACAGTTTATCAGATATGTCGATGTAACTAGGTTGTTTTAGGGGAAGCTTTAAGGGCATTTAGAGAAGTCTGGGGAAATGGAGAAATATGTGCAATATTTGAGGAAAGAGAATGGATTCACAATCAACAAACAATTTGTATTTCCTCATGATCAGAACATTTTAGCAGAATGATCTACTGACAAATAGATTTTCATTCTAAATCACCAAGTCACATGAAAACATAAGGTTTACTAAAGGGATAGTATCATTCACTGCACAAAGAAAGGTAGCAGCCAAGAAGACAAAAAGAATGCTGCATTTGATAGAATAACAATACTAAGAACCGAGAATCAATTAGTTGATTATCTTTCGTCAAAATTCTTGGATAAATGCACAAATTAAGTTAGAAATTCGGAAGATAAAAATTTATTAAAGCGACTTGCCAGAATCATTGGAATACGACAGTAAAGATGGTAGAAAAGTACCTGCTTTTTTAGCAGCTCGGTTCAGAAGCTCCTCAATTAGATGTTGTGCTGGATCTCCATCTGGGTATTTCTCCAAGAAATTCTCCACAAAAGAAACCACTTCCTGATTACTGAAAAACTGGTATAATCCATCTGATGAAAGCACCAAGAACTGATCTCTACGTCCCAGTTTCAGGTGACGAAGCGATGGAATGCATGATACATATGGTGCATCACCAATGAATTTATTCCTGAACATCTCCAGTAGTGAATCATTAAACCTGGCCTGCAACAGAACCCAAGTTAAATAAATACAAAATCTTCAACTATGAAATTTTTTTTCTGAATTTTTAAATCAAGATATAGCCAGAAACATGTAAATGCATATAGCATATCCGTTGTTTTCCTAAGATGCTTGTGCCTACTAACACTTTGTTTGGATTCAAAGACTTTGGAGAGAAACGAAGGGGAGAGATTTAGAAAGATACAATTTCCTTTGTTTTATGTATAAATTTAGGTGTGGAGGGATTTGGAAGCAAGAGATTCAGTCCCTTAATTTTGTTGATAAGCAAATCTCTCCAAAGTGGAAATCTTAAGGAAAATGATGTCTCTTCGAGATACTTCCCCTAGTATTACCACCCCTTCCTTTTCCTTCTGTCCCTTCCCTCCCGTTCCTTTCCATTTCCTCCTAAATTCCTGGCAATAGTGTATAAAAAGCATCATGCTTCAAGTTTCACACTGACAAGGGAGTTTTACTATTAAAGCTTATTGAAATCTTTTGAGGCCTAAAATAACTTCCCAAACATTACGTATTAGAGAAGAAAAAGGAAGAGAAGTCGTGACAGAGAGGAGCGGGAATAAGGGAAACTTAGAAGTGTTCATTCGGGTCATAGGGTTGGTTTAGGGTCACGTGTTTCGGATCAGTTCATAATCGGGTTTTGTGTTCGTTTACAATGACCCTACTTCAGGTAACTTTATTGCATAAAACTAACTGAGAAGTCACAACACTTATACTTATTAAAACCACCATATTAAAGAACTAAAAAAGAACATTCCACTAGGTCAGCCCTTGCACGCAGGTCAAAATAAAGCTCCAGACCTTATGCGCATTCTAGTCCAAAAAGATATGATTCAAAATATTGGAATGGGAAAGGAAGATAACAAAAGATGGAAATGAAATGGCCATAAGCTGCGACTATAGAGCAATGTAGGTAAAATTTGGAAAGCTGTCTATACAGAAGATCACAGAAGCACCAGGACAACAAGAAAAAAGTAAAAATATCAAAAGAACAAATAAACTGAAAAAAAGACCGACCAATACAAAAAAAACACATAAAATTTCCACATATGAGCAATCCCAAATGACAAGCCTTAGCAAGTGACTCCATATAACCCAGCATCTATCAGGAAAACAAAGAACTATAAAGCTGATCAGGAATCTATTTAGAAAACTGCAAATTTCTTTTTGATGCTAGTTACAGATTGTTACTCGGTTACAGCACATTGCTGAGCAAGCTGAGATATCTACTATAAATTCATTCACAACAATAACATTGACAATGAGCCATGACAATGCTCTTCGAGATTTTCAAACGATTTTTTCCCTGTTTTTATCTAGTGAGACATTATATGAGAGAAATACACTGGGATGATGATGATTTAGATGTTTTACAAACCTGTTTGAGAAAACCAGCTCCAAATGCTCTGGTAACCTTAAGACGGCCTTTTACTCTATCGTTGACTATGCATTGGTTGTCATTTGGATGTTCACTCTTGATTCTTAAAACTTCCTGCATAATAGAAAAAGTACAGGTCATATCAGCAATGTTTTTGCATTGTAAGATAATGTGAGCACCATAGAGTGCAGCAGAATTTAATTTTAAAATTATCAAGATACATATGTAAAACAAAACGGACTTCCAAGCCTTTACAACTTTTCATGGCTAAATGTAATGGAATGAATTTGAGGTCATTAGGTCAAGGGACTTTGTCTCACATCAGTTGCATGGGCAACTAATGTGGGGTTTACAAATGTAAATGGGCTCTTTGACCTACTAAACTAGTCTTTTGGGTCAATTCTCTCATTTGTACTATAACAAAGGTATCAGAACCAACTCGGAGTGGTGGCCTGGCTTAGCCAGTCATGACCAACGTAGTTGTGACCAACGAGGATCCAACTCGGAGTGGTGCTCTGAGTTAAGCCAGTCATGACGAGGTTGCTGGAACTTATGGGGGTAAAATGTAATGGAATGAATTTTAGAGGCCATTACAAGGTTACAACTAATGAGGGGTTTATAGAGTAAAGGGCTATCTCACCCACTAGGCTAGTCTTTTGGGTGAGTTCTCTCGTTTAATCTATAACACAAAACCAACAGACAAGTGATGATATTATACAAATGCAGAAGACTTAAGGATATCTTAGTAATTCTAGAGTTGTGAAATTCAAAAAAAAAATAGCAATTGAAAGAATGCTAGAAAGTCGACATTCATGAAGCAATAACCATCCCAAAAGAATAAAACTGCAAAACTAACTTCATTAGTTAGAGAGAAAGGAAAGGGGGATAGATAAGCGCTGAAGATCATCATACCAACGCACTGTTTACAACAATTGGTGTTTTGATGTCAATGAAAGACCAAATTACCAACCTAATCATCATTCCACCCAATAATTGACATGGTTTACATCTTTTGATAGGCTAAAATAAGAGTTGGGTTGGGTCATAGTGCTACCACCATCTCCCAAATATTGATATTGCACAAGAAAATGGTGTTTCAGTAGTTTTAAAAGGTGCAACCAACAAGTAATAGAGTATATCACTTCCTTGTCTTATTAGCATATAGCAAGTGGCAAACATCCCTCATTGCAGTCCAAAGAAAAAGTACATATTCCACCGGAAACTAACATTGCAAACCCCAATAATCAAACTGTGAACATGAGCATCACCTAGTGAATAACACTCTTCAATTATACTTTGATTTTTAAAATTGGAGAAAAAGGCGGAAGACACTCCAAAAATACCTCTAACTCATATTCTAAGTACATAACTCCGTTGAAGAGTTTGAACAGAATCAAAAGAGTATTAGCTTAGTAACACACTACCAAAAATACCAACATAAAAAAAAATAAGAAAAGAATACACAATATTCAGAAAAATTTTGTAGCATAAAGGAAACAATTGTGCCATCAATTTCCAGAAACCCTTTGATTATGTTCACACCTTGTGAATAGTGATAGCTTAAGGTCAAATTAAGAAAGCAAACACCTACTCAACCAAAATATATATAACAGACTAACAAGGCCAAAACTGATTAGGTTCCCTTGAGTATGGTTAAATACATGCTATGACTTTTGGGACACAAGAACCAAGCAGTCACAGTAATTCCAGCATTCGGTGAAGTGGACTTGTGATATTGATGTTCCGGCAGGAAGAAGCCTGACCAGCATAGTTACATACACTGAAGTGCTCATTATAACAAGCATATCAAAAGATGAAAAGACGTATACTTCACTAACAAATACCACCAAGTTTCACTTGGCATGACATGAACATGCTTCTTTCTAAAAGACAAAGCAATTGGAGAATTTATGATGGAAAGCTACTGTAAATTACCATAACTTTTTACGCCTCATCACATAACCCAAGAAATTTACGCGAAATGAAACAAATACATCACCTCAATAAAGCATAAATTCTTGTATTCATATAAACCCTCATTCTATGAGATTAACACTTTATTACCATCTTAATGACCATTAGGTATTGAACATTGCCATTCACTTCCACCCTCAAAATGTAATTCTTCAGGCAATTACTGAATTTCTTAATCAAGGTACTGTACCTTCTTTATCGATATAAATTTTTCAAGAATAAATGAAAAAAGAGAGCAAATAGAAGTCGAGAAAACAATCTTTGTAGAAGGAGAAAAGACGTCTTTACTCAACCCATGTATACTATCTTTATAATGGAGATTACCGTATTTAAGAGATTTTATTGGTCAATAAAAGCAAAGACTTCTATCCTAGAAAGTCTGACTATAAGTTTGTTTGGACTTTGGACTAAAGGAAATGGAAGGAAGGAAAATGACAGGATTGGAAAAGGTACAATATCGTTTGTTTAGATATGGAGAAAAGAGATTTGAAGTTATTAGTTTCTTTAATTTTGTTCAGAACCAAATATCTCTAAGAGTAGAAATATTCCAAAGGAAAATGGTATTTCTCTTCCTAACAACTTCAACAATTTAAGATATTTTTCCTAATCTTATTGATTGCGAAGATTACAAACTACTTGCTATAAACTAACAACTTCAATACTTTGCAATAAATTCTCCCATGTTAGACTAATGCCAAAATTTCAGTAGCTTCAGTTGTGCTGTTACTAATTATTAGGCTTGGTCCTATTATCTTTACATTAACCATTCACAATGTCCACCAATCTAGCCTCCCCGGAAAAGAGAGATGGAACCGCCTACCTTTTCAGATCAGGAAAGAATGTAGAACAATTGGCACTCATCACATATCAACACATTAGTGGGGAGCATAGTGCAAAAACAAAGCCGAACAGTAACGCATTGGCCATGTTGTAAATGTTTTCCAAACAAAAACGAGCCGGTATTTTTCACGTTGTCAAGGTGTAAAAAATGTGTTTTGGGCTGTGTCAAGGGGTATCTCATGCTTTTGACCGATAATTAGTGTTAGAATAACCATATCACTCTTGTTACTGCATCATCACTCCGTTACTGCAATCGCAACGGTTACTGCAATTTTATGGTTGGGAGCCATGAAAGGATTCATATATAAACTGGATGGCTTCAAAAAAAATATGCAGAGTTTCTATAAAAACTTGTAAACACGTCGATCAACCAATTGGTTTGCGTTTCATATAACCTCAAGTCAATGAACTCAATAATCAAACATGAGATATTTGTGGTTTTGGAATTCTTAGGCTCCACTAATTGGTGGAACAATTGAAAGCCAGTGGGAGAAAATACATCAAGTGATTGTCCATATCTAAGGCTGTAAATTAAGATCCCACAATCTAGCATCAAAACAACTTATAAATATTTAGGTGAAAACCCACATCAAAACAAGTGTAATCAAGGTGGAAAAACCTTGTAGAAAATTAGCCCAAATTACCACAAAGCTGCATTGCAGCATAGAGTCCTAGAGTTAAAACACCAACAAAGTTTTGCAAGTACAGGAAACAAGTTGAATTTCTCCGGTAAATAAGACAGAAACAAGAAGCTCAATTTTCCAATTTGTAAGCAGAGTCCTATTTTGATACCATTAGAACTTTTATTCGATGCTGTTTCACACGATTGATTACTGTAAAATTTGCAACGCAATTACTGCTGCCACAGTAGCATTACTATCAACCGCCACAGTAGCAATACTATCAATGAAGGCATCAACCGGGTTATAATTGACTGGGAAGACGATACTAGTCTGCACTAACATTTAAAATTCAATCAAGTTCCACCATCATCTTTCTACCTGGCACTATGAAACTAAGTTAGCACAATCAATCAGATAAACAATATAATCATACTCCAAAAGACATCAGGCACATAATCATGAAAGACATCAACAAGCATCTCAAGCACCAACCAAATTAGCATCCAAACATTTCAGAATATTTTTTAACATAAAAGTTGGACATCGAATTGAAGCCTTACTTCATCAACATTAGTACTATGGTCAGTTGAAAGCTGCAATGCCATCAGCTTCATAGCTTCCAAAGGTATCTCATCGGCCACACTGCTTAGCTTCTCACCACTATCCGCACATTCCTCGATAATGCCTTCAGTACTAGACTCACATTCTGTCTTCTCCTTACATCCCACATCAGAACAACTCTCTTGTGGTTCCAATTGCGCAACAATAGCACGACTATCCCCTAAATTCATCACATACACATCCTCATCCCTCATCAAAACAACCAATAAACACGAGCCCATTAACGCAAGTTCTGGATACCGATCAATCACCTTCTCAGTCAAATCCAAATAAGCCCCCTCTGTTTTCTCCAATGCCAACGATAACGCCCTCAAAACCAACTCATGATCCACTGGTCCCGTTTTCCTCCTCCTACCATTTTTACGCGCTATCTCCTCCTGAACTCTATTACCTTCCTCTACACTATCTACTTTATCCTTCTCTACACCAAACCTCCATTGAAACAACCCTCCTCTAGTGTGTCCACCATCTTTACTCCTACCTAACCCTTGCTTCAATTTCGACAACAACAACGATCTCCTACTCACACCCGACGCTGCATTACTAACACTAACCGCATCATCCACCGAAAATGCAAACCTATCCGACCCCGATAAATCAAGCCCATCATCCGCCTCATCCTCCGCTAGAAACTCCCACAACTTCCTCCTTATCACTTCCTTTCTATCTAACTCCGCCTCAAATGTCACCCTCTTCACCACTGACCCCTCTCCACCACGATTTATCTCCGAATCATCATCTGCATTGACAATTTCACCCCCATTTTTGCCACAATCTGACACTCCTTCCGAAACAACAATGTCATTGTTATCATCGGTATCCCAAAACAATCCTTTGAGTTCACCAAATACAGCTTTATACAAATGACCCATCAAAAATTCCGGCGCATCCGGGCCATTAAACCCATCATAAATCCCAACAAACAACCACCCAAGCTCCTCCGAAACGACAACATGTACCCGATCCTCCCCGGCCTTCCCTAACGCCCACTGTACATTTACATTACTACCCTCTTCTAGAACATTCTCTTCTCTTCTCCTCTCAGCATCCCCCTCTTCTAGAACATTCTCTTTCTCTTTCCTCCCAACTACCGGAACTACCCATTGCCGTTTCTTCTCCGACAAACTTCTATACAACTTCTTAAAAGTCTTTTTCTTCTTTTTCTTAGTCTTATAAGCCCCACCGAGTGGAGCGGAGAACGGAACCCGACCCGAATCAAGAGGACCCGACAAAGCCCCACGCTCGATCGGACCCGAAAGAAAAAAGCCGGAGTTATCCTTATCCCCACCACGAGGAGCAGGCTGCAAAGGAATAGCAGCAAACGATGAAGTACAATCAAAACCGTTAACAATCGAGTTGGAGCCGTAAACTAGAGAGCTAGAAGTTTCAACTTCAACAGTACGAGGTGTTGAAGTATTAGCTGAAACTGAAGCTCCAGAAATGGTCCGAAAACCAGTAGAACGAATGGGGTCGGATCTATCGTCAAAACGAAGAGAATGAGAAGGAGAAAGAAAATGATCGGATGAAGTAGGAGAAAGAAAACGAGCAGAAGAACGAACGTAACAAAAAGAGTGTCCTAGGGTTTCGTCTAAAGGTTGTTCCGCGGTAAAAAGAACCGGGTCCGGGTGGGTACCAAGATGAATATGGGTACTGTTTTCGTCGGTTTTAAGTGTATGATTGTTGTTGTAATAGTCAGGTTTCAGACATGGAATGAGGTGAGAGAAGCCGCTTCCCATCACATTTGACTCGCTCTCCTTTTCTCCGACGCCGTTATGTTTCTCTCTCCAGTTTCTCTCTCTAGTAGCAGTGTTTGAAAAGGGAAGAAAAACAGTCAAAGGAGATTCAAAATTGTAAGATACATTTTCACACAAAACACAACGAAAGGAGGAAGGTAGAAAATACTAATACTAAAAGGAATGGAGGGAGGGAGATTTGGTTTAGTTGATTAGAGTACTCTTTTTTCTTTCTTTTACTTTTGGGTTTGTTTATTGTCTTTTTTTTTTGGAGGGGGTTTGAGTGTTTGTAATTTGTAATTTGGATTGTATTTGTACTACTTTTCTTACTTTCTCTTTCTCTTCCTAGACTTTGATTTTGTTGGGTTTGAAAATGGAGAAGAGTTTAAATTGAAATTTGGAACTTTATTGTAGAAAAGAAACAAGTACTACCCCCTTTATTCTATCAAAATTGACCATTAATAATATGTAGAAAAATTAAAAGATAAGGAAATTCTATGGAAAAAAAGAAATTTATGAATGAAAAGGTAAAATAAAAAAGTTATAAAAATAAAATAAATTTGATTGAACACATAAAATAAAATTTGAGAAAAACTTCTTTAATATGTTTCACTTTGATTAAAATAATATATTTATGAATAAAAGGTGAAACATATATTTAGGACGTTCGGAATACGTTGTTTCACACCAAAACATTACACAACATACTATTCCCTCTAATCGTTATTACTATTTATATCGGGTGAGAATGCACGCTTGTCAATTCACTTTATTTTACCAGTGTTGTTTCTGACATTTTATGGATCCTATGTAAACTGAAAGAAATAGTTCCTCTCTATGAAGGGTCGATTATGAACTTTAAAGCAAGTTGGAAATAACAGAGACAGACTCTATATATAATATTATCATTATATATGTAGACATGTTATATACTTCTGAATTGATAAAAGAACTATTTATATATTTCAAAATTTTAAAAATCTACTTCATCAATAAAAATTTTCAAATATTAAGGGTCTTTTTAACTGTGGACCCTAAGCAAATACCGACCTTACCTATAGTTAGAAACGACCCTATATACAATGACTAATCATTAATTTTACAATATACATAATTAAAATTCATTGATATTACATTGAGATGAAATAAAAAAACATCTCATTAAACTTTATTTTCACTTATAAATTTATAAATGAAATACAAACTAAATATGATTGATAAATATTGTCAAATTCTATTTCAAAGCTACACCAGATTAAAACACCCCTTGGAGGAGATTGTATCAAACGTCGATGTAATAAAGGAAATGCTTCAGTGTTAGATATCTTTTATAATGATTGTGGCTTTATTTACATAGAATTTTATTTGATTAATTAATATGTATTTGATCGAATATTACTCTATTATAGATGTCATATGACATTTTTATTAATAGAATTATTAAATTACTTAAAAAAAAAAAAAGGAAATCAAGAGTATATCTAAAAGTACTTGAAATTGTCTCATACTTTATTATCCTACAAATTTCCCGATATTCTTGCTCCTCATACTTTAATATCTAGTAATTTTACTTCATCAGAGAACTATTACATAAATATTAAGCCTTGTGGAATCAATTTCAAAGGAATAACATTTTGGAATAAGGACGATATGAATTATGATTAGATTTTAATATATTTTTAGGTTTGAGTTGGGTCAAAATTAGATTTTAAGTTTAAGTTATTATGCAAGTACAAAGTCAAATTAGTTAGTAGATTAAAGTCGAATTAGATTCATGTTTAATTTGATTTATTTTGAATATTTTCCTTCAATATAATTTTTTTTGGGTTTTTGTTGATATAGTAGAAAGAAGCTAGTATGTTATCACTTTTGATTAAAGAAAAAAAAATTTATAATAATACATGATTTATTGTGATGGATTATTAGTATACAAACTCATCCAATATACGCAATTATTAGTATGAAGTTGTATATAACTAAAAGTATTATTGCATATGTTATAAGATTTGCTACCACTCGTCTTTCGCAAAAATTTGTTACTATCAAAATATCCTTATAATTATCTTACCTAATTAAGACACATGTATAGATTGGAATTTGATTGAATAACCTTTTAAGTAATTAGATTAATCAATTTGAAAATAAGGTTGATTTTTATTATATAATATAAAAATTAAATTAATATTTTACATAATTTAGCTCTATCTGTACAGAACTAATTGAATAATTACTTTATTTTTTTGAAATATCTTTCATGTAATTAAGAATCAACTTGGCAGAGTTCTTCAAGGCTTTCATTTTGAATTTTTCAACATTCTTAGTATAATATGATTTGATTAATATGTTTTCAAGTGTGGTTTTATGATTTGATTTTAAATTGTTAACTTAAATATAATTTTTTTGTGGGTGTTTTTATATTGTTATTTTTTTTAGAAATAGGAGAAAATATTGATAAATAACGTGAACATATCTTTTTTTACAAGTGAAATGATTGCTTGTAACAAATTAATAGAAAAAGGTGCTATAAAGGCGACGTTATGAAACAAGGTTTATTATAGAGGTTAGAAAACTATGGGTCTCGTGGTATTGCACGAGTAAATCCGTTGAATTATATAATGTCGTTACACTCAAAAGTAATTATAATGTACATAAAGTGAATCAAATAAACGCATTGATGATTTTCATGTTTAATATGTTGAGTGAATCAGTTGAGATTTGCGACATAATTATTACAGTTTTATAAATTTAAATCACAAATAATGTGAATCAAATAAGTGTGCTGGTGATTTTCATGTTTAATAAAGCAAAAAAAACGTCTCTTATTTTAAAATAAAACATAGTGTAAAGATATTGCTTTGAATGTTGATAGTGCCATAATGCAAATATGAATAAAAAGTGTCAAAATCCATTCTTATATTTAGTATAATCGTCTTAATAGTATTATTTATCAAAATATTCACCTAATATATAAAAAAATGTTTGTTTGAATAAGATGACATTGTTTGTCACAATTTTACCTTTCCTACCTCTTTTTCCTTGAAATCACAATTTTCATTCTTTTTTCTTTTTGATTCAAGTAGCCACTATTCGAGTATTATGTGTATTTTATCTAGTCTTAAAACAACATATACGTTTGAAATTGAACTCTATTCACATGCTATGAAATATGAATGACATTATAAGAAACTAATATATAATTCATTTCAAATAAGATAAACACTACTCTTTAAAAACTAGGTGATGCAAATGAATAATTTTAAATTAAATTTTATCTTATTTTGTAATAAAATAGTATCACTAATTTGTAATTATAAATAGATAATTATATGATGTCAAACGTGGAACCTATACGTAAAGTCGCTTTATTTAAAATTATGACCAATGTCATAAAAACATAGTCATACATTATACTTAAGATTTTAGAAAATTTCAAATGTCACAATTATAGAGAGTTTGTCAAATAAAACTTTTTTATTGGCTGAAGAAAAAAGACATGGCATTTGATTTTGAACTACTAGCATTTAATTATAGTTAAATTGGGTAATTTAGAGAATATATAAAATATAATATACTGCATAATATACTATTGAAAATTTGCAAAAATATTATACATATAATTGTAAAAATTAAATGTTTCCACTTCACAATATATTTGGCTTTATTTGTTTCAAATCATATATTTATATATATCGATATTAAAAAAATCGTGCATTGCACGGGGTTTTACACTAGTACACTTATAAATCTAAGTTTGTTCATTATTTTAAGGAAAATATCTTGCCCAAAATTAGTTTATCAGGTCGAATTTCAAATATTATGTTAGGATTATGGTCACCAAGTAATCAAGAACATGATTAAGAAAATTAATCACATGCATTAGTGTAGTTAGAAGAGGACACATCACTCCTTTGTGATGGTTTGTTTGGAATCAATATTACATTGTACTAATGGAAGTGATAGCTTGACATGTAAAGGTTTAGAGTGCAAGTTTTCAGTCATAGGATTAAGGTAAGAGGCATAGGAGATCGTGGGATACATGGAATAGGAAAGTCAAGCAAAAAGGAAATCAAAACAGCACACCTGTTGCTGCTGCCAGCCTCTGTTTCGGGACTGCTGCCTCTCTTAGTTGCTGCCCCACTTTGTCTGATTGATTCCTCTATAACTACCCCTTCTATGCTAGGTTATTAGGCGCACCAAAGTCTCATCTAAGAGCACCCTTCTTTCTTATATAAACTACTCCCTAAGTAGCTCCTTTCTTCCTTTACACTAACCTCCATTGTAATTCCTTCAAGTTTTGTATTTTCTTCTTTAAACACATTAATATAAATCCTAGGCTAGATGGTGGATGTAGCCCATGATTGGTGAACCACCTTAAATCTTTGTCTTGATTATTTACTTATTATTTCCATTCAGTACATTATATTGCATATTTGTTTCCTAAACATTGACACAACACAAACCTACATTTAAACCTTATTTAGTGATCCTTGAGTGAGGTTAATAGCCTCTCCTTTCATATTAGATTCGTTGGGACAAATTTTAAACTTAGTTTTCATCCAACTTGTTGGTGACCTGAACATCATGTTAGTTGCTGACGCGGCTGCCATATAAATGACAAGTAAGATGCTACATTTAGAGCCACGTAAAAAAAATCATGTGTACAATTTACAAACACGTCAAAAAAGACGGTCGTATATAGAACCACATCAACTAGTGACCAAATGTTCATATCACCAATTAGTAAATGTCTATTCGATGAAATTTAAGTTGATAGTTCATCCCTGTGAACGCAATACTTGAATTCAACCCGATAAACTATATTTGGCCAAAGTTTAGCACGCAAGTTTTCCTTATTATTTTTCTAAAGATATCCTAAAATGTTTTTTAATTAAGCCATCTCACTAATACAGAATACCCCCTACGCATAGGCTGTAAATAGTTTGTTGTGTCTGATTTTGATCAACGCATATGGAGTGGACGGAACAAGTGCAGTATTAGTTGTGAAAAGAAACGCAAAACGGGGACCCTAAAAAGGTAGCTTTAGGCAAGGGTTTTAACGAAGATCAAAAACAACACGATTAAGCCGCGATCCATTCGCACATTTAGTGCGACCCACACACAATACAGTCGCGCGCGACCCCCCTTTTCCTTTTTTTTTTTTATTTTTTGAATAATTTAAGTGAGACTTGATTAGAAATTACCTCAACTTGTCGTTAGCGTATGGAAATTCCTAAGCTTTTGATCTACAAATTTTAAGTATTAATTGATTATTTTTAGAGAGATAAAAGTGTTATGGAGTGAGATTGAAGTGTTTTATAGAAAATTAAGTTTAAGGGCATTTTAGTAATTTCAATAAAAAAGGTCCCGAATAAATAAAAAGGGTGGCAAATTTTAAGAATTATTGTAACATCCCTGAATTTCTGACCCCTTATACGAAACCAAAATCGTAAAGGATAGAAGGAAATTCAGGTGTTACATTAAAATAAAATAAATAAAATAATATTAAACTTTAAGAATTATGAGTAAAAATTTCCGCAGCATCTCTGCTAAAAATGGAACATGTGGTAGAGCAATTAGCACAATAAAAATATTAAACTAATCTAAGACATCATTTCCTTTAAAATCTCACACCACGTCGGAATGATTCATCGTCGGCTTCTCAAATCAACATGCCAAGCATGGATCGTGGTTCCAGTGTCAACGCTTGCGTTTTAAAATGACTTAACTCTTTAAAACCATACAAAGTTATAAACTATGCAGCGGAAATACAAATATACAAAGGAGGACACAAGGCCTCATAATAAAACGTATACAACTAAAGTTTACAACAAAAGATAAACAAGAGCGCAAAATCGAAAGATAACGGTATGACACAGGTTATGCTTCGCCCTCATCACTCTCCCCCAATGCAATGCAATGCAAAAGAACCTCCAATTCCTGCTACACCTGTCTATGATCCTCCTGCTGCTCGACATCAGACCAAAGGCCAATGTGTCATAGCAGGACAATCATAGAAAGTCATCAAACAATCAAACATAAACACAAACACATACACGTCAGTAACTAATATCAAATATAATAAGGCCAACCTACTAGATAACATGTTATACAACATAAGATGATTTCATAAGAAACAAGCACAAATAGTAACCTTTATCGTTCACCTATACTTCTTAATCTCATTACGTCCTTTCCAACCGGAATCATGTGTTCTTGGGTAGAATGCAGGTCTTCACACTCCTCTTCTCAAATCATAAACTCTTGTAAAACACGCGTAGTATCAATTCAACCAAGGCATTAACAGACTATCTAAAACCTGACCTTATAGAGCTTGTCTATCCTAAAGTAAGTGTGATCATAGTCTATCTTTGGGAGTGGTAACTCCCTTAAGGTAACTTAACTTAGGCACACTTCTCACTAGCATAAATTATTCTATCAATGAGTAAATTTTTCTAGCAATGAGTAAATGTTCTATCAATGTGTAAGCTTTCTATCAATAAATATCTTTCTATCATTAAATAACTTTCGATCAATGAATAAGCTTTCTATTCCTTGAATAACTTTCTATCAGTGGATCTTTCCTCTACTTCATGGCATAGTGACAAGGCCAAGGGCGTTATCGGCTATCCGACGCCCATGGCAAAATATGAGCTCATACCGCCTCCAGCTAACCCTCTCGGATCCTACCTTCGGAAAAAATATAACACATTGGGGTACCAATCCAGTGAAGAGGCCACCATATTGGGGTTTGCAAAGCCCGAATGGTAACACCTCGGTCAAGGGGCGGTATCGACCACCCGACGCCCAATGACAAAAGTATGCTTGTAACACCTCGGCCCAACGGACTGCTGGTGACTACTCATAGAGACTGTAGACTAGCCCCACAAACCAACACAAGTCTTTCTAGCGCACTTTAACCTCACTCGTGCGCACACGAGAAAACTTTCCAAAGGTCACCCATCCTAAGATTACTCCCCACCAAGCACGCTTAACTGTGGAGTTCTTAGCAAATGGGCTCCCATGAAAAGAAGATGCACCTTGCTAATATGAATAGTCTATCAATCCCTTTTCAAGCTAAATCTGGGGTATTACAATGCTCATACCCCCATACAGTGATCCCTCGGATCTCATCTAGGGGACTATTAAATCAACCGAACATAACCTAGTTGAGTCACGCCAGCTAATCATAATCTAATACTTTATCAAATGGGAATAACTCCCGCTTTCTACTATTAATGAGTGCCCTGGGATTGTAGACCCACTGAGCAACTCTAACAAAATATGAAATTCACCTATAAAGGAGTCATTCTTACTCCAAGTAAGACATGATCCAATTCTTAAATGAATAAGGGGGTGGTCCCCGCCTTCTACTAACACTCATTCTTTAAACTATTCTAAGTGCAAGGATTTCATAATCGATAGCTCTTCATATAAAGTGTACTCACTAGTACTTCATAGTTTCGATATAGGCACCTATATACGTTAGGAGTATAACTAATAATTCCACTTATCTACTTTGTCATACCAACTAAATGCCAAACCACTATCATCCATTCAAGATAAGTCTCCAATTGCTCTAGCACGCACACATCTCATTCAACATAATTATAATCATCAACTTAGCAAAGACACAAGGCTTTTTCATCACTTTAAGAATAGAAGCATTATGTGAATTGTTCTTTTACATCAACTAAATGTGAGTTATATTGATTCACATCACTTCAAAAATATAAAAAATCACACTTAAATCTTACAATGTTAATATGACACTAGTATAACGATAATCACAAATCTTAAAGTTATCACATCGCAATATCATTCATTACACTCTCTATAGCTAGAAAAACTATAATCAAATCATCACAACAAGTATCTTTAGTAACCATCAACGATAAGTTGGCACTATACTCATGACCTTATCTATAACTTCAATAACAACCTAACAAGAGTATTTATAATTAACAACAATCAAACAACAACAATTAACAACTATTATTCTCAATTAACAATCAAAAATCACTTTTATAGTCAACTACAATCATAACCATCACTATTATCACAACAATAAACAACCAACTAAGTCTTAAAATAACTTGTAATGTTATTCAATTAATCACCACACCATTAAAAGTAGCATACAACACACGCTACTAGTAATCTCATCTCTAACCATTTCATGTTCAAAGATAACACCTTACTATTACCCATGATAAGATTAAATAAAATCCTTACACAATCAACACACAATCTATAATCTTCATAGATTTTAATTAGAAACAAGAGAATCAAAGGGGGAGAAGAGATGCTTACAAAAGGGAACAGGAGAAGAGGGCGAAGAGTGATGGAGGGGAGACACAGCTGCTGCCGTGGAAAACTCTAAGAAAACGCAGCTGCTGCTGCCTGCTGCTTGGGGTGACTCACGGCTGGTGCAGGGGGAGGGAAGAAACTGACGGCTGCTGTCGTTGGTGGTTGTGGCAACTCAGCAGTGAGGGAGAAGGGAGAGAAGAGGAGAGAAGAAGAAAGGGAGAAGAAAGGCGTGTGGTTCACTGATATTAGGGATGGGTTTGGTCTCACTTAAAATCCCTAACTCATTTTGTTATTTTATTTATCTATTTTCTAGATTAACTTTCTCACAAGACCCAACTAAGTAAAACTCACATTTTTTTTGTTCATACATTTTTTTTAATACGATGATAATCATATAATTCGAACCTCTTTATTTTAGTAATCGCAATTTATTTTTAATATAAATGTGTTAATATTTATATTCGTATATGAAAGAAGTTTACTAAAATTAATTCAAATAATTTAATATATAATTATAAAATCTCCAAAAGTTATTTAAAAGATTAATTAATAACGTTATAAAAATCTCGGGGTGTTACAATTATGATTGTCTTTATGTAATTAAAGGATGTCCTCTAAAATTAAGACATCTCACAAAGTTTTATAAATCTATCATTTTTCATTTTACATTCCTTTTAATATTAGTATTGGTTATGATGATAACTATGATTTTGGAGGTTAGTAAATCCATAAAAGATTAAGCTTGATTTATTTGCAATAATAAAATTTAGAATTCTAACATTATTCAAATTTATACTGACGATATGGTAGCAAAAACTAAGGAGAAGGTTAATAATAAATTGGAAGAGCAAAGGGTAATTTTAGAAGGTAAAGGATTGCGAATAAGACGTACAAAAACAAAATATTTGTGACGCATCTTTAGTGGGACAACTCCGATAGGGTAACCAGAGTTGACCATTGGTGAAGAAGTTGTTGCAAGTACGACCAAGTTCAGGTATTTTATTTGGAATCGATTATATACAGTAATGGAGAGATTGATGGAGACTCATCGAACACAAGCGAGTTGGCTCAAGTGGCAAGGAGCAACTGGGATGATATGTGATAGGAAGTTTTCAAGTGGGTTAAAAGGTAAATTTTACCGAGTTGCAATCAGACCTACTTTTTTGTATGTGACAGAATATTGGCCCGTAAAGAAGACTTTTGAACATAAAATAAAAGTTGATGTGCAGTCACACAATGATGGATAGAATTAGGAATCAGAAGGTTAGAGAGAAACTAGGTGTTGCCCCTATCTACAAAGATGTGTGAAAATATATTGAGATAGCTTGGGCATGTGTAGATAAGGACTTTTGACTCCCCCATGAGGAGGATCAAAATCATCATAGTAGAAGGCAAGAGACGTCGTGGAAGACCTAGGATAACGTGAGAGGAACAAATAAAAAATGACTTGCATGACTTACACTTCTCAGAGGACCTGACTAGGGATAGGAGTAGTTGGAGACGCCTTATTCATGTGTTAGACTACTGATACTCTCTCGCTTACCTGTTGGTGTTCTTTTTCTTTGCCTTTTTCTTTTACATATCTTTCTTTTACTCGTTTTTTGCCTAGTTATTTTTAACTTATCCTTAAGTAATTTATGTATTTTTAATGTTATGATCAAGGATAAAGCTTGTGTTATAAGATGCAAGCTTCCGGATACATTTTCATTCAATCCTTTTCGTTGCAGAAACCTATCTTTTTGACGATCTTTCTAGAGCCGAGAGACTCTTTGGCCATATCCTCTTTTATGGGTATGGATTGCCGCCTTTCTTTCCTCCCCAGACCCTATTCATATTTTTTTCTATGGGCGGAATATACCGGGTACAATGATGATGTTTTTCGTGTTATACTCTTCAAAACAAAAATTTATGTGTTTTGCTCCTTCATGTGTTTTATTTTCTGGGTAACGTTTGAATATTTATATAAAGAGAAAAATAAAATGTAGTTTGTCTTGATACACAAAAGTTAAAAATATGTCTATGTAAGATCCTATAAAATTAATCTTGATGAATATTTTAATACATATTAAATTAACTTGGCATCCAAAGACTTACAAAGTTAGTTTAAGCCTCATTCGGTCCGATTAGTTGCAGAAACTTCTTTTATTCTTTTTTGAGTCGGGGGACTCTTTGGCTGCACTCTCCTTTACGGGTATAAATTGTCGACGTCCTCCCTCCCCAGACCCTGACCATGATTTTTTATGGGCGGGATACATTAGGTATGATGATAATGATGATGGTGATGATGATTACCCAAATTCTTAAATGAGATGGTCTTATAGTGAGACTATCTCTACTGGGCTGACCACCCATGTACATCTAGTATATTAAAGTGATCTCTTGTAATTTCAAAGATATCACTTAATAAATGAACTAATTATATGAACGCTCATCTCATGGTGAAACGGTCTCATGCAAGACGAGCTGTATATATTATTATAATTTTCTTTAGAAAACAAATGTAAAAAATATTTATAATTTGAAAAATGTAAAAAAAAAATCTAACCAATACAATGAAACAAAGAAAATAATACTCCATCCGTTTCTTTTTATTTGTCCACTTTAATTTTTCACGTATTTCAATGTAAATTTTGAGCCTCGATATTTCATATTAAGCATAATAAAAAATTATAAAAATTATATATTAAAATTCTTTGCATCAAGACGAATCTAACAAGATCTCACATGAATATATTTTGTCTTGAATATATATTTTAGAAATAAAATTTAAATTTATCTCTTATAAAGTGAAAAAACTTAAAGTGGATAAATAAAAAGAGATAGAAGGAATAATGAACACTTAATAAGTACGTTGATCCTTTAAAAAAGTATTTAGACATAATGAAAATAAGTACGTTGATCATTAGAAATGGAAGTATCAAAGTGGTTGACTTCTTAAAAATTTTCTCGAGAGAATCATTAATGGATCAAAAATGTTGGTTAGTTAGGCATCCAATACATTAATGTCATTTAAAATGGTTATGAATATTATATTTCCAAAGTACTTCTAGATTTCAACCAAATGATATGGGCTGTTGCATCGATCCTATATCTAAAATACAACGTACTCCCACTTCATTTCAAGACTAAACATTAGAACCGTGTTAATTACTCCAAAAGTCATTCAACAAAGTCAAAGCACAATAATAACACCATCAAATGACTTCCACTCGAGTGGAGCTTGAAAAAGTCAAATATATGCAATATTATCCTTGTTATAAATTAAAGTAATAGGAAAATTATTTTTAGTTGACTATTAATAACAAATATTATATGTAACTTTATACGTGTATAATGAGTGCAAGTGATTTATTGAGTTATTTTACTTAGTGTTATATGACTAATATCAGGAGTAGCTTTTATTAAACTAAATAAGTTTATCAATATCGATGGAGTATTATACAAATTCTTGTGAGAGACCATCTCTAGTTGGGCCGGTCTATTATATATTTTTTAAAATATTGTAAGTAGACATTAATAATGATAAATGTAAACATGCAAGATATTGAAAATACGCATTAAAGATACGGTAAGTAAGCATTATGGATAATATAAGTAGATGTTAAAAATATGGTAAGTAGTAGATATTAACCTTTAATGGGCTGAGCTCAAGATACGTCTCTTAAAGAGACGGTTTCTCAGCTAGAGACTAGCTAGGAGTATTATTATAGGAGTGTGGACTAATATACTAAAAGTAGCTTTCTTTTAATTAAAAGTCAAAGTACTAAGTCAAAGTAATAAGTCAAAGTACTTAAAATAATATACTTCACTTTAATTAATATACTCATATATTTTAATCACAATCATGCTATATTTTCTTTTAAAATTTTTTGAGAAGAATATATATCAATTTAATTGAGTTGAAAGAGTATGAATATCACTTTAAACTCAAATCAAGAGTAAAAAAATAATATAATACTATTTTTTTTTATTGTTGATGTTATAACTATTTTATAAAAAAATTCTAGTAATTACATGGAAAAATTATAAATTATGGAGTACCTAAATTTATTATGTTAACATTAATTTTATACTCCAAAATAGATTTTTAGGCCCTAAAAATTTAGGGCCCTCATAATTAAGTCTTTACCCTTCATAATCAACAACTATGACCAGGAGACGGAATAACTCTTACAAATATGTTAACTATCCGAAAGTCTTGAACTGATTTTAGTGATATTTTAGCATACGATATTAGATTGTTCATTTTCAACATAGCAGTATTAACCAAACAAATAATAGGAGTATGTTGGCTTGACTCTCCGTATAAATGCTGTTATGATAAATACTTACTATATACTTTTTATACTTTATTTTAATAGTCATGTGACATTTTGTTTAATTTATTTCAATAAAAGAATTACTAATATTAATTTTTTTTAATTTTTAATTAAGAACAACTATAAATACTAAGGGTTAAAATGTTATATCGGCAAGTGTAAAAAACTAAATGAAACTAATGGGTTGAATAAGAGGGAGTATATGTCATTGACAATAACATATTCATTACTTCCTCTTATTCACTATTATTATTTCATTTGTTTTTTACACGTTTGTCAGTGTAATATTTCAATTTTAAAAATGTCTAATTGTGCTTAAGTGAAAATTATAATAAGTAGATTTTAATAAAATTTACATTAAGACGAAACAAAATCCCACATGACTACTTTTTAACCTATAAATTAAGATATTAATTAAAAGTGATCGATAAATAGTATTTTAAAAGTAACTGAGACAATAATAATAAATAAAAGAGATTATAGATACTTTTTGTCACACTTTTGAATATAGAATCGTCAAATAAGAATTTTTTGATAAATATTCTTTTTGGTTCAGTTTAAATTAAAGCAACAAAGCGATAGAGGATTAGATATGATGTGAAATACCAGCTTTCGATCACGATGTAGCTTGGAGAATCTCTTTCAATTTTCGGAGGTCTTGGAAGTCCCACTTTGTTGTGTAGTGTACTTATCCTACCTTGCTCTACTTTTCAACATTTTCTTAATAAATGAAAATTTATCGTGAATAATATAATTTTTTTGTTAATTTTTTAATAGTAATATCAACTTTTGATTAACCATTAATAACACCAACTTAGGTGCTTTTTTCCTAAAATAATATCAACTTTATTTATTAGCTAATTTATCAATTTTTTTTATCATATATTCTTCTATAGTTTGATTTTTAACATGTTAAGGATATTCTAGTGAAATAACCCCAAAGTTGATATTATTCATGACTAATCAAAAACTCGTATTATGGTTATAAGCAAAATATTGTATTATTCCTGACAATTTTTCTTAAAACGAATAAGATTTTCACTATCGGTTCTAATGTTTTATAAGCATTAGTCCAAACAAAAAAATAAGCTCCCTCTTATAAAATTTCTAAAATGTAAAATAGGTTCTACGGGTTGGCGAAGCAAAATCATCAATTAATGATAGTACCAACAACAATGATAAGGTTGCATCTTTCAGCCACTCTAGTGAAATTGATAAAAGTAGGATTTGATAAACTTTAACTTTGAAAAACTTCTTTTCGCTGATGCCACAGTAAACGTAACTGTTAAAAATATTCTATAAGCAATTAAAGTATTTGAATAACAATATGCAAATTAAATAAACTTGAAATTTTCAATGCATGTCATTAGTTCATTTGGCAAAGTAACTTACTCCTTTATTTATGGTTTATTTGGTGGTTGCATAATAAACTTACTACAAATAATGTTAAAAACCTTAATCTCTAAGAGTGGAGTCAGCTTCATGAATCAATAAATCAGTTTGCCTTTTGGTTCACAATAACGAGACATGACAAGGTTTTATAGACCCATGTGTCGCAAAACTACTGTCATCCCTCTCCTTTATCTGACCATGGGAATGACAATGAGCATAAGCACGGGTGAAATTTGCGAAATAGAGGTAAGGTAGCTAGCAATTCATCCTTAAACATCAATGGAAATAAAGTACATGTGACATTCGAATCAAATACTATTTTATTTTTACGTTAAATAACAATATATGTTGGTATTGTTGTAACATAATTTTTTTTTAAATGTATATTCTAAAACCTTAAAAGGCCCCTCTCACAATTTTTTATGATATAAACATCAATATTTTCACCTAAAATATTAGCTGTGCCTTTTATTTTAGTTTAAATTAGTCAAAACAAGTATTATATCGATAATTATCATAGTAATAGAACTAAAAATGAATATATCAACATGAGTGTTACTAGAATTTCACCATTTCTACTATTTTATTTAATAAGATTCGTCTAGATTTGTAGGAAATTAGAATATTTTCTAAGTATATTTAGGAAACGTTATTATTCTGTAAATAATAGTTTGCCATATTTAGCTTTCATTTCATGTATATATACTTGGTGTAATACTCAGTTTAATTTAATACAAACAGTATTTACAATTACAAAACTCTAATTTCTATTCAATTTCCACCTTTTAAATTTCTTCATGGTATCAAAACCGTAAGGTTCAGATCTGAAATTTGACGTATTTTTTCGGTTCTCATCATCTACCAAAACAACTTACCAAACACAATGGATGTTGAAAATCGATATTCATCACAAAAGTTTTAGTTGCAACCAAGAAGGTTCAACACCAACCAAAGGAAATTACATTCGACCAAATTTTTCCGATGAGACCCACCACAAATAGTAATTCTTTTCCCATATTCAAACTTATACTCAGATCTAACATCACAAGGCACAAAACACTACCCGAAAAAGACTTCGAAAAAGGAGTACTGGTCTGGTTTTTCTAGTCATTCTCAGAGGGAGTGGAACTCTATTTTTCCCAGACACAATCAAGCAAGAAACTTACCCTTTTGTCCCCTGTGACAACCACCAGTGGCAGGCCGCCACCAAGGTCCTTCTCATGAGAATTAGTGGCATGACTTGATGTACTAGTACGGTATAATCCGGCAACGAGGGTACAAATTTCATAAATAAGGCAAGAGGACTAATCCAAACCATAAAGACAAGTGAGCAGCCGAAAAAAATAGGAATTAAAGCAAAATTATGAGGAGAGAGAAAGGAGAAATCCGAAAGATAGGGAAAAGGAGAGCTATTTTTTCCCAATTTAATCCTTTTTATAGGGAAGACCACCTTAAAATTAAACCTACCCATTTACCCACTTTAGCGACCCAAAAACTCGCGCCTTATTTCCCTTCTGGATCCCATGGCCCAAAAACAAAACCCACTCCATTTCTTTCTATTCCAACTCCCAATAATACACCCATGGGTCTTCTTTGTTAACCAAACTCTTACCCTTGGATTTTTAATTGTGGGGAAACTGAAACAATGACCTATGATTCCTCTGATCTTCTCAATGCTACTCCAACCATCCGTACTCAACTTCAAACAGCCAATGGTCACTTTGTTGCTGTTACTAAGACTGAGAATGTTGAAATTTCTCCCTCCATTAATCTTCGGAATTGTCTTTTAATTTTCAGGTTAACTCATAAACTTTTATCTGTTAGTTCATTGACTAAAGAGCTTAATTGCACTGTTACTAAGTCTTCCACTGATTGTGTTGTGCAGGATGCTAAGGCTACAAAAATAATTGGATGTGGTATTGAAAGGGGAGGCTGGTACTATGTGGATGAGGCAAATCACAAGGGTCACACTTTGCTTGCTCATAGTTTTCCTGATCATCAAATGTTGATGTGGCATCGGCGTCTAGATCATCTTTTATTAGGGTATCTGAAACGTCTCTTTCCTTCTCTCAATAATTGTAATATACCCCTAAAATTGTGAAGCATGATTCTTAGAAAAAAAGTCATAAGAACATTTATTTTTCGATTCTGACCCATAGTATTAAACCGTTAGCTTTGATTCACTCTGACGTTTGGGGTCCAGTTGCTGAATCTAATAAACATGGTCTTTTGTTTGTGGATGATTGTACTCGTATGAGTTGGGTTTACTTTTTAAAACATAAATCTACGGTCTTTGATGTTTTTTTTGAAATTATCACATGCTCATAACTCAATTCCAAGCCCAATCGCAAATTCTTTGGTAAGACAATAGGGGGAAATACATAAACTTGGACATAAAAAACTTCATCTCAGCTCATGGCTTAATTTATCAGACCACGTGCCCAAACATCCCATAACAAATAGGGTTACTAAACGGAAAAACCTTATACTTCTTGAGATAACATGAGCAATTATGTTTAAAGCTCATTCTCCAGCTAATTTTTGGGCAAAAGCAGTTGCCACTGCCACTTACCTGAAAAATTACCTTCCTACAAAATCTCTCCACTTCAAAGCTCCTTTGGAAACACTACAAACCCATACTACTATTCCATCAATTCTTTACCTCCTCGAGTATTTGGTTGTGTTGTATATGTTCACCTCCCCAAACAAGCTTGAAACACACATTATCCTCGTGCTGTTAAATGTGTTTTTATTGGGTATGGAGTGACTCAAATTGGCTATCGATGTTTTGATCCGATCCAGAACAAACTCTATATCCATGGACTGTGATTTCTTTGAGGGTTCATACTACTACCACTAGCTTAGTCCTTAGGGGGAGACGGTGAGTGATGATGACTTAAGCTGGCTAATACATCTATAGCTATCAATCTAGATCCTATAATTGATCATGACCTAACAGAGCAAGTAGGTAATCCCACAGCTGTTGCAACTGAAGTTATGGTACTTCCTCCTTTTCAGACTACTCCTATTCTATCTAAAGCATCTAGAGAACAATTCGAAAAGAGGTAATTCCTAAGCCTTTCGTTGATATTGGTAATGATGTTCCTAGTGTTGAGTCACCTTGTAGAGATGAGTTACCCTCGAGAAGTACACGAGGTGTTCCACCAAATAGATATGATCTAGAATATGAAGCCCAGCGATCCCAGTATCCCATCAACCAAGGCAGCAATGAATCATTATCTCGAATAACCATGGCCTTTAACATATCTCTATATTCTAATACCTTGTCTAAAAATTCTGAAGAGGCACTTTAGGATCCTAAGTGAAGGAAAGGGATGGAGGAAAAATATCTGCCCTCAAGATGCATGAAACACGGGAGAAGTGTCAACTACCAAAAGGAAAGAAAACTATGGGTTGTAGATGGTTATTCACAATTAAATATCATGTAGATGGTTCTATTGAGCGCTACAAAGCTCGATTTGTGGCCAAGGGCTACACACAGACCTATGAAGTAGACTACTCTGAAACTTTCTCTCCAATGGCCAAGATTGATACAATCTGTGTTCTGTTCTCAGTTGCTGCAAAATAAATATTGGCCTCTTCGATCATCAATTTGATGTGAAAAATGCCTTTTTACATTGTGAAATCGAGGAAGAGGTTTATATGAAAGCACCTCTTGGATTCTTAGAAGAGTACAATCCAGGAGAAAGGATGTAGGCTCGGGAAAACTTTATACAGCGAAACAATCTCGAAGAATATGGTTTGGAAGGTTTGCTACACATGTGAAGAAATTCGACTATAAGCAAAGTAACTCCGACCACACTTTGTTTTTCAAGAAGAGAAAGGATCAAATCACATGCTTGATTATTTATGTTGATGATATGGTGATCACGGAGAATGATGGAGAGAAGATTTGTGATTTGAAGAAGAAATTATCCATGGAGTTTAATATGAAAGATTTGGGCAACCTTTAGTATTTCCTTGGCATCAAAGTTCTGAGATCTAAAAAAGGAATCTTCATTTATTAGAGGAAGTATATTCTTGATCTTTTAGCAAAGACTGACATGCTGAACTAAAACCAGTTGAAATTCCTATCATGGCTAATCATGGGCTCCAGATGATTGACGGGGCAAAATAGGCAGACAAAGATTCATATTGAAGAATGGCTAATCTCAAAATAAATTATAATAACAACATTCTTAGTATAACCATACTTGATTAAAAAAATATGTTCATAACATAACTTACTACCTTATAAATTAGTTTGAAGGCTATCATAAACATGTTAACAAAAATTCTAACATAAAAATTCATAAGTTTAATATCATTCCTTATGTAACGAGTTACTCCTAAATGTACTAACACTATTTTAAACATAAATTATACTTAATATCACTAGAATACAATTTTGCACCCAACTTCCTACTAAAACATATCAACATATTTCATACTTTTCATATTATAAAGTAAATATAATGTAAAATTCCACAAAAATAGTAGGGTAAGAAGTTATACCATACTAACACCAAGAATTAGTACTAAGTATTAATTAGGAAAATAATAAGAAATAAGGCCCTCCAAGATAGATAATAATGATCCAAAGTTAATTAATCCAAACTCCCAAAATAATGATGATCTTCTAAGCTCCCAAAATCATTAAATCCAAACTCCAAAAATAATAATACATTAAGTACCCAAAGTAATAACCCAATTATGCTCCATAATGATGATGATTTAAGCTAAATAAAGAGTGTTCTAAGATCCATCTTTTTGAATTTCTTCAACTAATAATAAAGGTATTAAGGTAGTAAGATTTTAATGAAGTGAAAATATAAGAAAGAATATTAGAAAGATTTGATGATGGTGGTGTAAATGATCTCATGGCTAAGGGGGGTATTTATAATGGGTTTGGGCGACTTTGTAGTTCATTA
The DNA here is from genome assembly GCF_026212465.1 of Amaranthus tricolor. Classification (NCBI taxonomy): domain Eukaryota; kingdom Viridiplantae; phylum Streptophyta; class Magnoliopsida; order Caryophyllales; family Amaranthaceae; genus Amaranthus; species Amaranthus tricolor. The sequence goes on along the minus strand of NC_080060.1, from coordinate 11,290,232 downwards.
TGAAAAATAATGTTAGGAGTATAGAAGAAGGCTAACTTGTGTAAGTGATTTAGAGTGTGTAAGTGAATGTGTAAGAGTTGGAGTGTAGAAGAAGGTTAGCTTTTATAAGGAAATGGTAATAGCTTGTGTAAGTGATAAACATCATGGGTTACTATAGAAAAGATTTTGGTTCATCAAATTTTTGTTCTAGTATGTACAAGTGAATATACTTTAAAATAATGGGTGAATTTGATCATGTAAATACAACTCATTTTTATGTATAAAATAATTAAATCAAAGTTGTAAAGTTAAAATAATAAATAGAAATGTTAGTTTAAGGAAGAAAGTTAAAACGTAACGTTTTACAAAACCGTGAATATAATAATAACATTTTACTTTTCGTACTATAAAATAATATTTTAGTGCTTATAAAAAGATTATATACAAAATAATAATTTAATGTTTAATATTTGAAAGAAATTACAAAATCGGAAAAGGTTTAGCAATTAAAGATGGCTTGAAATGGATAACCAAAGGATTAGAAACTTGAATTGAAAAAATTCGGAATGATTAATCGAAAGATTAAGAATTTTGAGTCTGTTACAACTCTTCCCCCCTTAAGATAGTTTCGTTCTGAAAGTAGAACTTACCGAAAATGTTAGAGTATCGCTCTCTCATGTCTGCCTCCTTCTCCTAAGTAGCTTCCTTTACTTTGTGGTTTGACCACAAAACCTTAACCAATGGAATTCTAGAGTTTCTCAATTCTTTGACTCGGGTATCTAAAATCTAATAGGTCTCTCCTTATAGGCTAAGGACTCATCGATCTGAAGGGGTTCATGGGTTAGCACATGTGATGGATCATGAACATACTTCCTTAACTGTGAAACATGGAACACATAATGAACTTTTACCAAACTCGATGGTAAAGACAACTCATAAGCAACTTGTCTAAATCTTCTTAGAATTTCAAAACGTCTAATAAATTTCGGACTCACCTTTCCTCTATCTTTTAACACAAAACCATTAGTCTCATTTCCCTTAACTCTATGGATCAACTCAATAATCTTCGGATTCTGAAGTTGTGCCTCATTGATATGGTCAAACAAAGTTTATATGTATGGTCATTTCTCCCAAATACCGTCTAACTTCATGTTGGTTACAAATCTCTAATCTCAAACTCTACATTTCACGATAAAACTCCCAAGGTACAGATTCGACACTCTCTGTCTCCTCCTCAAAACATAAGACAACTTGTTAACCCTCCTTAGGTGGTATAAATTTCAAGACATAATCTTAATAACCTCAAGCCATAGCTTTTGGCACATGTTAAATTTCTTTTGGTTGAACACATACCTCAAGTTTTAAAGATCGCTGTAGATCTTACACGGTAACCCATACAATAATGTCTCCACAACTTCAGAGCAAGGATTACTACAACAAGTTTAATGTTGTGCACAGGGTCATTCACCTCATGTGGCCTCAACTGCCTCGATGGATAAGCTATGACATTTACATCTTGCATAAGTACACATCCTAAACCTTTAAATGAAGTATCATAATAGACCTTGAATCGTTTGCTACAATCATGCACTATTAATACATGAGCAGTCCTCTTCTTTAATTCCTCAAAAGAAATCGTGTAACTCTCACTTTATTAAAATCAAATTATTTTTTTCAAAAACTCAAACATGGGATGAGTAACCTTACATAAATTCTTAACATATTTCCTATAGTAACCAGTAAAACCAAAAAAGCTCCGAACTTCAGTTACATTTCTCGGAATCGACAATTGGTTATCGTCTCAATCTTCTAAACATTTCAAGCATATGACTATTGTTTTCAATTATAAACATTTCAACACTGTAATATACACCAAATAGTGTTGTGTGCCAAGTTTCATGCCAAACAAACAAAGTTTGAACTACTTTATGCGAGAAACTGCCAAAACTGCAAAACCGCTTAAAAAACCTTAAAAACGCAACTAAGCTCGTAATTTCAAGCGTATGATTATTGTTTTTAATTCTAACCATTTCAACACAATAATCTATATCAAATAGTATCGTGTGCTAAGTTTCACGCCAAACAAACCAAGTTTAAATTACTTTAAGCGAGAAAGTGCAAAAAACGCTTAAAAAACCTTAAAAACGGAGCTTAGCACGTAATTTCAAGTACATGACTATTTTTTTTAATTCTAACCATTTCAACACAATAATATATACCAAATAGTGTTGTGTGCCAAGTTTCATGCCAAACAAACCAAGTTTGAACTACTTTATGCGAGAAAGTGCCAAAAACGCTTAAGAAACCTTAAAAACGCAACTATGCACGTAATTTCAAGCATATGACTATTATTTTGGATTCTAACCATTTAAACACAATAATACATACCAAATAGTGTTGTGTTGCATGTTTCATGCCAAATAAACCAAGTTTGAACTATTTTATGCGAGAAAGTGGCAAAACGCTTAAAAAACCTTTAAAATGAAACGTATTTCGAATAGTGTTGTGTACCTTTATTGTTTTCCATTTCGGATATGTGGCTCTCGAACTAGATCCCATTTCTCTTCGCACATTCTTTGTTGTGCTAAAACACATGAGAAAATTATAACTATTTATATATCAACGCATGTAATATATATATATATATATATATATATATATATATATATATATATATATATATATATATATATGTATATATATATATATATATATATATATATATATATATACATATATATATATATATATACATATATATATATATATATACATATATATATATATATATACATATATATATATATATATATATATATATATATATATATATATATATATATATACATATATATATATATATACATATATATATATATATATATATATATATATATATATATATATATATATATATATATATATATATATATATATATATATACATATATATATATATATACATATATATATATATACATATATATATATATAATATATATATATATATATATATATATATATATATATATATATATATATATATATATATATATATATATATATATATATATATATATATATATATATATATATATATATACATATGTATATATATGTACGTATATATATATATAAATATATATATATATATATATATATATATATATATATATATAAATATATGTGTATATAAATATATATATATATATATATATATATATATATATATATATATATATACATATATATATATGTATATACATATATATATATATATATATATATATATATATATATATATATATATATATATATATATACATATATATATATATATATACATATATATATATATATATATATATATATATATATATATATATATATATATATATATATATACATATATATATATACATATATATATATATATATATATATATATATATATATATATATATATATATATATATATATATATGTATATTCAACACTTAAATGATAAATTTATTAAATTACGCATTCAAGAAGGCTATGAATCTTGTGTTGCGGAGGCGGGCTTTGAGCTTTATGTAACGAGTCGAACACGTGCACGATATTAGTCAAAGGAAATGTGAGGTCGTAGGACTCTGATTGGGGTATAAACCCGCATCCACTTACTCTTTTCGGGCCTTATCGTACGTTTTTGGGCCCAAGCGATGGTAAAACTTCTTTTTGCTTGCTGATTCAGAAGTTTTACCATGCTTTTCCTAATTAATCAATAGAAATCAAATGTCATATATTGTTTTAATGATTGAATCAAAAGATGTAAAATTAAATCAAAAGCTATAATATAACGGAATACTTAGAACTTCGGTGGGAATTGTTGTTTTGGCAACAAATGCTTCCCATTCATTCTTTGATTTATGACCCTATATTTCATAGGACATCTTTTCAGGTATTTGGTCTCCACCTTCATTTCCCGTTTTGACCTTTTTGGTCTTACGGGCACGTTTTTTCAGTGATCCAGCCAGTTACAAGCTTGAATTTGAAATCTCTGAATCTTTCAGCAACAATTGAAAAAAATCATTTTTTTCTCTTCAGCATTCTCAATGTGAAAAAGATTCTACTAAAAAGAAAAATTATATTTATTAGTGTCAATTAAATTAATTTTAAAATGAAACTAAATAAATAAAAATAGTAAAGTTCCTTACCACAGTATCATCCCATAAAGAGTTCTTGAAACCCTCTAGAACATTGTTCCATGCATACAATATGAAAATCTTACGGATACATATGCCTATTTATTTTCCATATTGCCTACGTTGGCCATAAGGTTAACCTAATGCATTGTATTCCAAGTGCATGGGTTCTGTGACTTTAAGGCTTTTCGTAGGACCTCGTCCTTTTCTCTTCTTAGACCCAACGCTGGTAGTGGTTGTGAGAACATCCGTTGGTACTATTTCTATCTTTGAGGGACATGGTGAGGCGTCTTCAGCCAATTTCTCGTGTCTACGTATAGGTCATCATCCTCTTTGACATCCCTCTCTTCGGAGTCATGATCATCAATTATGTCCTTCTCTATCTTGGGATCATAGTTCTTATCCGACTCACTATGATGCTCATTATCAGAAGTCTCAACCTCAGGGATAATTTCATCTCTGAAAAGATGCATTGTAGATGAGTACCTGAATGAATATGAATATAAATATATTAGAACAACATAGGAACGTAATTTCAATTCTAACAATTTCAACACAATAATATATACGAAATAGTGTTGCGTGCCAAGTTTCATGCCAAACAAACCAAGTTTGAACTATTTTATGCGAGAAAGTGCCAAAAACGCATATAAAACCGTAAAAACGCAACTTAGCACGTAATTTCAAGAATATGACTATGATTTTGAATTCTAACCATTTCAACACGATAATATATACCAAATAGTGGTGTGTGCCAAGTCTCATGCAAAAAAATCATGTTTGAACTACTTTATGCAAGAAAGTGCCAAAAAAGCATACAAAACCTTAAAAACGCAACTTAGCACGTAATTTCAAGCATATAACTATGATTTTGAATTGTAACCATTTCGACACAATAATATATACCAAATAGTGTTGTGTGCCAAGTTTCATGCCAAATAAATAAAGTTTGAACTACTTTATACTAGAAAGTGCCAAAAACACTTAAAAAAATCCTTAAAAACACAACTTAGCACGTAATTTCAAGCATATGACTATTGTTTTCAATTCTAAACATTTCAACAATATATATTAAATAGTGTTGTGTGCCAAATTTCATGCCAAACAAACCAAGTTTGAACTAATTTAAGAGAATAAGTGCAAAAAAAGCATAAATACTTCATACCTTGTGAATCACTTAATTCAAATGTATTCCTTCTGTGTGATCTACACGCGTATAACCAACATCTACATCATTTTCACCCATTGATTTTTGATTGATAAAGGGCAGGGAATCTTCAAAAGTATCATATTTTTCTTTATCATCAACATCACCTATACCAAGGATACTTCTTTTTCCCGATACAAAAAAAACCATTTTTTATCAGACAGGTCGACAATGTAGAATACTTGCTTGGCCTGTGTGGCCAGTATAAATGGCTCCTCACTATCACGCAAACGAGTTAAGTCTACAAGAGTGAATCTACAAGGGTCATCATTATTTATGCATCGTCGATTACTATTATCAACTTGTATTTGAAAAGACCAATAGTGAAACTAGAGTAATCTAGCTCCCCTATTTCATGTACCCCCCCCATAGTATACCAATGTAGCATTAAGCGGCGATTGATCCTTGGCACTCGCGTAAAATGTAGAGGACGCCAAAATAGAAACCAAACTATTCTGCAGATAAGATGACTTCTTATCTTGACCCTCAGTCTAAAATGTGAATCCATTGACATCGTAACTTTCATATTTGTTGACATCTTCACGAGGACCAAAAGCTAACCACTTAACAATTTCAAATACACCGTTGAGTTCTTCACATATTACTCGATTGTGAAACCAATAAATAAACCTCTTATTATGCAATTGCATAAATGCCTTATCCCCTTTAGAAGGATATTTGGTGCACAATATATCAAAATGCTAATTCAAAATAGGATGGACTTCTGGAATATGATGCAACACATACAAGTGTGCTTCTAGAAGACTGTCTCGAGGAGGTGTGATCGATTTGGAGCCAATTTTTGCTTTTCCCTCAAGCCTTCCCTCATGTCGAGAGGTGGGAAGTTCAATAGGCTTTGGCATGGCCATATACTCGGCTATGAAGTTACCAATCTCTTCGCTCATAGTGCCTTGAATCATACTCCCCTCGGGTTGTGCTGGATTCCTCACTTTGTTTTGTAAAACTCCCATGTGTCTTTCAAAACGATAACACCACCTTAAAAAAATAGGACCCAAAAGCTTGATTTCACGAACGAGATAGACAATAACATGAAACATTATGTCAAAAAAGGAAGGTGGAAAATACATCTCAAACTTGCATAAAGATACAATCACGTCAACTTGAAGAGCATTAAGTTTAAAGGGATTAAGAACTTTACTACAAATTGTGTTGAAGAACGAATATAGCTCGGTAATAGTATATCTCACATGTTTTGTTAGTATTCCACGGATTGCAATTAGTAAGAGCACTTGCATCATTACATGACAATCGTGAGATTTCATGCTTCCCAACATCAACTCACCATTTAGGGTCACAAATCTCTTCATGTTGGATGAGTACCCCCAGACAGAACCTTAATGCCATACAAAGACTCACAAAGTGCCCGCTTCTCTACCTTGGACAATATGTAGTAAGTTGGAGGCAAATAATTTTTTCATTACTCATCTTCTTCTTACTGCCCTTTCTCTTGTTATTGCCACCTACTTCATCAGCTCTATTTGTTTTCTTACTCACCTTAACCTGTGGCCACAACTCCGGATGAACACCCTTACATTCAAAGTAATCTCGCATAGCCTCAATATCCTTTGTCTTACCCGGAATGTTCATGAGCGTCTCGAGTATGGCATCGCATACATTTTTTCTCTATATGCATAACGTCAAGACAATGCCTAACCTGTAGATCTCTCCAATATGGAAGCTTCCAAAAGATTGATTCTTTTTGCCATAGTCGGTCTTCACCCCCTTGCACTTGCCTTGTTTTACCAAATACAGTTTCAACTCCCTTAACCTGTTCGTAAACCTCATAACCGGTCAACGGTTGACGACCTACACGGTCCTTAACCTCCCCGTTGAACATCTTTTTCTTCTTACAATATTGATGATCTTGTGGGAGGAATTTTCGATGGTGCATGAATACATGTTTGCACGCAGGAATCCACATGGATTCCATGTCATCAATGCATATTAGGCATGCTTTCTTCCCTTTGTTCTTATACCCTGATAAGTTGCCATATGCCGGAAAATCATTAACAGTGCATAAGAGCATTGCACTTAAGGTGAACTCCTCATTAGCATGTGCATTAAACACGAAAACTCCTTCTTCCCACATATTTCTCAAATCCTTAACGAGAGGTACAAGACATACATCTATGTCATTGCCAGGTTGTTTAAGACCCGAGATAAGAAGCGAAAGCATAATGTACTTACGCTTCATACACAACCATGGCGGCAAATTATATATCACTAAACCGGCCAAGTACTATGTTGAGAAATAAGATAGCCGAATGGATTCATTCAATCTGTACACAATCCGGGCCTTAAATTACGAACTTTATCCCCAAATGTCTTATGCAACCTATCAAGACTCTTCCACTCCGGAGAATCAGATGGATGTGTGAGCAAGTGACCTTTTTTCACCCTAGCTGTATGCCACCTTAAATTTAACGCTCCTTTACGCTTGTAACGCGATAATCCATACCTAGGACACTCTTCCAAGTTCTCATTTTCATTCCGATACAATACACAATCATTCGAACACGCATGAATCTTCTGGTACTCTAAGCCGAAAGGACACATGAGCTTTTTGGCATAATATGTCGACTTTGGAAGTTCATTTCCCTCAGGAAGCATCTCACCTAACGCTTCTAATAGCATTGTGAAACTAGCGTCACTGCAATTGAACTTTGACTTAATGTGGAAAATTGTCAACACTGCTGTTAATTTGGTGAACTTTGTACATTCAGGATACAAAGGCTTTTTTGAAGCCTATGTCAACAAGTCAAAAACATGAGGACGTTTTCCTAACTCATCCTCGACTCCCTCCATCATCTCATCAACACGATCTACATCCTCATCGACATTCTCTTCATCTGTCTCATACCCATCAACACGATCTAGTACATCCTCATTGACATCTTCATTGACATCCTCAACAATACTTTTTTCTTTATAAACACCCTCCTTACCATGCCAAACCCAAACATGATATTGAGGTCTAAACCCACGTCGAAGTATGTGCTCCCTAAGGTATCTACCTTTGATACATTACCACACTTGACACATGGGCAATAAAAACCTACTCTTCTCGTCCTAACTTGATTTTCAACGGCAATACAACAAAATTCTAATACGCCATCAATAAATTCTGACGAGTCAATGCTTCCATACATCCAAAAATGATCTTTTGTCATCCTAAGTGTGATTAATTAATTCAAAATAAAAATAATCACTTTTTAACATATATACTTATTTAACCCTAAAAATATATACTTATTTATACTAAACATATTTAACCCTAAATATATACTTCATATTCTTTGTTCAAATTATCTATGATCTAATAACCTAACATATTTTTAAATAAAATAACAATATAAGCACTACATTGTTCAATATAGGCACTACATTGTAAAATATGTAATCACTTCATATTTTTAAAATGTTCAATATAAGCACTACATTGTAAAATAAAATCATACACAAAATATAAATAATAATGTAAAACTCCCAAAACCCTAAAAATATGAAAACAATAAAAATTAGTATCAATAGAAATTATCTTGTGTATCTAGATGAAGAACAATTACAATGTGACCTACAATGAAATAAGAAAAACAAACTTACTATACATAACCATTTTTTCCAAACAGAAGTAAAAATAAACTTAAAAAAATACTGTTAATAGTGAAATGTACCTTGAAGAGAGAGCAGATTCGTGGGTTTATGAAGAAAATTCGTGAGTTTTAAAGCTTAAATAGGAAAATTCGTGGGTTTATGAAGAACAGAGTATATGAGGAAGCAAATTCGTGGCCTTGAAGAGAGAGCAAGAATAAGAGAGCAAATGAAGAGAGAAAATTCGTGGGTTTATGAAGAACAGAGTATATGAGGAAGCAAATTCGTGGCCTTGAAGAGAGAGCAAGAATAAGAGAGCAAATGAAGAGAGAAAATTCGTGGGTTATGTCGTGGTTTATAAAGATCGAGAGCAATTTCGAGAAATGAAGTGATGAAGATCGAGAGCAATTTGCAGGAAGAAGCTAAGCTGAAATGTCGTGGGTTATGAGGAAATGAAGAAGAAAGCTCGTATAATAAAAATTAATAAAACAGTAGCTAGGGCGCATTTATTTTAAAAAAAATGGTTATGTGCTGCAGTTCCTAAAAAACCGCAGCATACTTAAATGCTGCGGTTTTTTGAGAACCACAGCACATAACCAGTTCCCATTTTTTTTAAAATACAAGTTAGACTATATACTGCGGTTTTATGGGGAACCGCAACATATACTCTATTTTTTCCCTTGTTTTTTTTTTTTCATTTTATGCTGCGTCTGTTATGAACCACAACATTTTTCATGCAATATATGATCTTTTCTCCACTAGTGGTGGTTGGTGTAGTAAGCAGATTCATGCATCTTAGATACAACACATGACAACCGTGATGAAAATTCTGAGGTATTTAAAGGGTACTAGTAGTAGAGGACTTCTCTTCGAGAAAAATGATAATCTAGATCTTTAAGCCTATACAGATGCTGATTGGGCAGGAGATAGAGATGATAGAAAGTCTACTTCTGGATACTGATCTAATAGGGGATAAGCTTGTCACTTGAAAGAGTAAGAAAGACGGCAAACCATATCCTTATCACGGAGGTTGGGATCAGTAAGACTCTCAACTCGAAAAAAACATGTAAATAAATACAAGTAGAAAAACAAGACAACACATAACAAGTAATAAGGATAAAAACATAAACCAAAGCAGTATAAAAATGAATCAATTTGTTTAAAATCCAGCATTGGTCATTAAAATTCTTTGGCCAAAATTTCTAGCTTTTTATTACGAGGAATATACGAACTTGAATAAACTTTGGGTTACATGAGAAAACACAAGCCTCGTCCAACGAGTGAATCTAAAGGATAAGATATGGGTCACTATTATATAAAAACATGATATAATACATGTAGAATATAATAACATTGTCTTTTTTAGTTTTAGGTTATTTAAAGAAGCTTAACTTAAAAAGAGAGAACTAAAAACACAATTGTTATATGCATCACAAATCACCACATGTAGAATAAGCAATGATATTTTATATATACTCTTTCTGTCTCATAACTATTACTACAAGTATATTTTATAAGCAATGATATTTTATAGAGAAATAAAAAATTATATGGATAAAATAAAAAAATAAATTAAATGTACAGATGAAATTACAAAAATAGGAATTTAGATTATGATAAAAAATATAACAAAACCCATAAAATAGACTAAAAAATTATAGCTAAATGTGGGAGTGACGATATATATTGGTGGATTAGTTGGTAGCTACTAGCTTGGTGGCAGTTAGATCAGATGGACAAGAGTAAATCGAATGTGTACTTTTTGGGTATATGATATTATATTAAGAGGAAGCCTAAGTAAACAATGATAATATGTAATATTAGTAAATTATTTTCATATGAAAGGTTTTAATACGGTGAATTTTTAGGATTTTAATTTATCTTTTGTATATTTTATTTACTTTATTGATGTTATTTTATTTTTTATAGTAATTTACGGTGATTAATTGTGAATTTTATATATCGGAATACCAACTTATAAAGGCTTTATTTAGATGGACGAGGATACTACACTTGTATTGTATAATCACTGAATACTATGTTGCATATGGTCCCATCACCCCTGCATTTTGATCTTGGTAGCACAACATTTTCAACAATTTCATGCTAATCTCTTAATTAGGGGACATTATGAGATCAGATTGTGGGGCTACTACATTTTAGTTGTTTTAGGTTCGCCCAACCCACTAATTGATTAATTATCTTATGTTTAAATTTTCAAAGCACTCGAACTTCATACTTATCTATAATAGTGCTTGATATATGTACACCCAATAAAAAATGATTGATAAGTTGTTTAGTTGGAATGGTTTATATTAGGGATGCAGGCGGGGC
>NC_080060.1:11269647-11273816 GCF_026212465.1 Amaranthus tricolor | reverse complement strand
GTTTAGATTGTAGACCAGAGTAAATATTAAAATTACAATTGGTCCGATTTGGTTTGCGGTTTTATACCAAATTTTGTTCAGCCCTACTCTCTACTACCTATCCATGTAAAATCATAAACTATCCATAGAACTTCCAAGTCCCAAACTCTTCTCTAAAAATCATCATCAATAAAGGAAACTCTCCATTCATCATCCCTTGACTCCACATCTACCTAGTACCCCCGATTTAACTGTATATAATGCGTCAGCAGTAAAAACCTCAAATCAAATAATTATCAACTGAATTATTCTTTAAAGGAATGATAATGATTAAATCGTGATCTTCCTCATCGAAGAACTGAAATAATAACTCTAACCTCCTTCTTCTCCTTCGTCTTCTATAATCAAATCACTAACTCTAAGATCGTCAATGTACACCTCGGCCCCCTCGGACAGCCGGTGACTACTCATGGTGACTGTAGACTGGCCCCACAAACCAACACAAGTCTTTTCAGTGGACTTTAGCCTCACTCGTGTGCGCCCGGGAAAACTTCCCAAGAGGTCACCCATCCTAAGATTTGCTCCTCATCAAGCACGCTTAATTGTTGAGTTCTTAACAAATAGGCTCCCATGAAAAGAAGATGCACCTTGTTGATACGAGTAGTCTATCAATGCTTTTTAAATCTTAATTCGGAGTATCACAGTCAAACTCTTCTATAATTGGTAAACAAACCTTCATATCCCTTCTTTTAAGAATCCATATAACACTATGACCTTTAATCTCCGTTCCTGACCCATATTCTCCATCTCATTCCTTTTACTAAAACACTCTCCAAACGAAGCTAGCATTACTATTAGTACTAAACTCTCAATAAGATAGATTTACCAAATAATTAGCATTCAAAACTCTATTTCATAAAAGAATTAGGACAAGATAATACAAGATAACCTTGCTTAGCGAATAGAACAATATTGAACTCATGCATCAAAACAAAAACCCATGCCACAAATATTTTTTGGGACACCGAAGCTTTTCCAATGAAATCCATTTTAATCTTTTATGCTTAGACATAGGGGTGTAACTAATTTGGTGAAAAACCAAACACCGAACCGAACCAGACCGAATAAGAAATTTGGTTTGATGATATTTTAAATATGGTTTGGTTTGGACAAAATTTCTAAAATTTTTTTTAGTTTGGTTCGATTTTGGTTCAGGGTCCCAGAAAACCGAAAAAATCAAACTAGACTGAAATTCTAAGGGATTGAGTAGGCCCAAAGCCCAATAAGATTAAAACCCTAGCATTCATCTTTCTTTCACCACAAAAAGCTCCCCAAATTGATACTATTCATCTGAGTTCACCATTCCTTTCACCATTCATCTTCCTGAATCTTGACTCCCTCATCCTTTCACCATTCTTGAATCTGAGTTCACTAACCATTCCTTCCCATCTCATCTCTTTCATTCGACCATTCGACCATTCTTGATAATTTATACCATTCATCTTCTCAGTTCTCATCTCTTTCATTCGACCATTCTTGATACCTTCTCAATTCTCATCTCATCTCTTCTCAATGGAAGACCAAAGGTAAAATCTCTCTCATCTCTTTAGTCTTTTGTTCATCGTCTTCTGTTTAGTTCAATTTGGATTGTATTTTTGCTGTATTTTGTTATTTTTTTTCTTCTTCTGTTTAGTTCAATTTGGATTGTATTTTTCTGTATTTTTGCTATATTTTGTTTTTTTTTCATCTTCTGTTCATCGTATTCTGTTTTGTTTAGTTCAATTTGGATTGTATTTTTGCTGTATTTTATTTTTTTTTTCGTCTTCTGTTCACCGTCTTCTGTTTAGTTCAATTTGGATTGTATTTTTTCTGTATTTTGTTATTTTTTTCGTCTTCTGTTCATCGTCTTCTATTTTGTTTAGTTCAATTTGGATTGTATTTTTGCTGTATTTTGTTATTTTTGCTACTGTTTTTTATCTGCTTTGTGTATATTATTTCTTCTGCTTTGTCACCTTTATGTATATTATTTTCGTCTGCTCTGTTGTAAATTAGATATTAGTTATTTTTTTTTTTGTTTTTTTTTTGTTTTTTTTTTGTTTGTTTGTTTTAGTACTGGAGAAGTTAATACCCAATCTACTGCTTCGTCTAAGAAAGTTGTGAGGAAAAGGATGAAAGATAAAATCTCCAGCTTCTTGCAAATATTGTAAGATTAAATACAATTGGACACAAAAAAGAATGAAACTAGTACTTTGTGAGCTCACATTAACAAGTGTCATAAGTATCCCTACAATACCCCTATAGATTTAAAGCAAAGTTTACTTTCCTTTCAATATGATGGTATAGATAAGGAAGCTAGTAATGTTAGTATTACTTATAACAAATTTGATGCAATGAGTTGTAGAAAAGCCTTGTCTTTTATGATATTAGTTGATGAGCTTCCATTGAAGTTTGTTGAGGGTCCTAGGTTTTTTGCATTATTCAAGTGTTTTTAGAGCCTAGGTTTTGTGTGCCTTTGAGAGTGACTATTGCTAAAGATTGTTATGAGATTTTTATATCTGAAAAAAGAAAGCTTAAGAGTTACTTGAAAAAGATTGATGCTGGAATTTATTTAACTACTGATACACGAACTTCTATTCAACAAATCAATTACATGTGTTTGACTGCTCATTTTATTGATAATGATTGGAAATTATAAAAGAGAGTTTTAAATTTTTGTCCAGTTTCTATTCACAAGGGTGATGATATTAGTAAAGCTATACAAAAAATGTTTGCTTGAATGGGGGCTTGATAAAATATTTTTGTATCAAAATTGACAATGCTTTCGCTAATGACACTGCTATTGTTTATTTGAAAAAAAAGATAAACGATTGGAAAATAGGGGTTCTAAAGTGTCAATTCTTACATATGCATTGTGTAGCTCATATAATTAATTTGGTGGTTGGTGATGGAATGAAACTTGTTAATGATTCAATTCAACGCGTGAGGCAAGCTGTTAGATTCATTAAGCAGTCACCTGCAAGATTACAAAAATTTAAAAAATGTGTTTTAGATGAGAAAATTAGTTCCGAAAAATTGTTATGTCTTGATGTGATTACTAGGTGGAATTCTACCTTTTTGATGTTGAGTGCCGCTATTGATATCGTACTTGCATTTGAGAGGTATGCAGAGGAGGATCCTCATTATGAGGCTGAGTTAAAAGAAAGAGATAAGAAATTAGGCAAGCCTGAACATGATGATTGGGAGAATGTTAAAAGATGTTGTGAATTCTTAGGAAGTTTTTATGAGTTGACTTTGCGTGTTTCTAGATTTTAGTATGTTACCGCTAATTTGTTCTTTCATGAACTTGTGAATGTTTCTGCACTTTTGAAAGAGTTGAGTGTTGGTTATGACATGGAAATGTCAATGATGACTAATAAAATGAAAGAGAAATATGACATTGGGGTGATCCTGAAAAAATGAACTTGGTCATTTGAATTACTATAGTTGTAACATTTGGGAAATTAATATTTTAAGACGAGTAAGCTTAAGGAATTATCAGTGCGAGAATGATCTTAAATACACATGACATAAAATATTCCCAATTTAATTTCTCTTCTTTTACTTTTACTTTAATTTGAAAAAAAAAAACAAAACAACAATAACAAAAAAAAAACCCGGCATTGACCTTCTTCTTTCTTCTCCCTTACTTTAAAATCCTAAACCAGACATTCCCCTTACATTAAACCCTTAATTCTTTTTCATGCTTCAAATCTGAATCCATGGACTCATTCTCACCGGCATAATCGAAGACAACGCGCATTACTCCCTCCTCTTCCTTAGATCTTTGAAGGATTTGGACTGCGAAAAAAATCAGTTGATTTTCCTCTCATATGTGATTTTTTTTAAGGTAAATGATCGATTCTTCTACATTCTTGGTTGTTTGTATAAATTATGACTAATTGATCTTTCTTTCTCACTCATTTCTGAATTCGAACCACAAGGAGTGATATAGTAGCCCAAATCTTTCCTCCTCTGCCTCTTAGGGGGGAAAGAATGAGTTTCAATCCTGTTGATTAGGCACCAAATCCAAACCGAGAGTCAAGCATTTAATCTGATTTTCTTTTCGTTTTTGGTAGATGCATAATCCTTCTTGCTTTCATTTTCTGTTTATAAGTAATTGTACTCTTTTTCATATACTTCCACTTGTATAA